>NW_024582808.1:398251-409996 GCF_018398535.1 Haplochromis burtoni
CCCCCCCCCCACACACACACACACACACACATGTTCCATTTTCTTCATCTCAAACTCTATCTCCGTCCAGTGAGCTCTGACTTCACAGTAAATTAGAATCAGGTTTTAAGTTGTATCTTTATTGAAAACACAGGAAACAAATGCAGCATCTTCCAAAGTAATATTTACAATAATAGTAATATTTACCCAGAGTACAGTTGTGTATGCATACAAATAGCAAATCGCTAAATATTTATGTTGAACCATATCGAGTCATCATTATTACTGGAAACATTCCAATATTGTTTCAGTGCTTCTTGGAAGAAAAGATTAGACAGAGAGAGACGGTTACATCTGTGCAGCATGTTATTCAGCGTTTTTTATGCAAGGGATGTTTGTGGACGTAGACAAAAAGCAGAGATGGGTTAGATGTGTGTGCTCGTGCACTAGCCTGTATGTTTTCTGTAAAATAGCTTTCTTAGCTGTGTGTATGATAGAAGAAAAGCAGCAGGTAGACCATCCATGACCAGGAGTTCTTCAGAAGCAGGCTTACAGCTGAGCAGCTGAGAATATTATCTGCCAAAGAAGAAAAGTGGGTTCACACAGACCTCTTAATATTTGTCTTCCCCTCATGCCCACTGCTTCAGATCCACCCATACATGCGCACTTGCCAGTACACTTACCCTTCTGAAGAGTGATGTTTTCACCCTGCCCAGATATTTTGCACAGGAAGGTGGTGTTGTCTGAGAGTTTATCTCTGAAGTCGGACAGCGTCATTCTGTAGCCGACGGGCTCCAGCTCCTCCACTCTGCTTTTGTCTTTGAACAAGTTATTTGCTGATTCACCGGACACATTGGTGTTAATGGTCTCCTGCCTGGGTCCGATAGACCACGAGAACTGATAGGTGTTGATTTTATTAGGCTTGGGCTCGATCAGACAGTCTACTCTCAGTTCCTCATCATCTTCCACGCACACGGTCATACGCTTAGATTTTACTGGAATGAGCATCACTGGGACAAAAAACACAAAATTACATACTTTGTGAAGCAGTTTCAAACCTAAGCATTCAAGTGCTTTTTTCCCTCCTCGACAGTAATATTTCCTAAAAATGTTTCTCACCTCCCAACACTCCATATACAAATAGAGACTTAAGCATGTTGAAAAAGTCCCATCCACCTTTAAACAAAAAAAAAGAAGAAAGAGGAAACCTGAGGACAAAGAAAGAAAGAGCAACACATAAATTGTAAACAAGCTTGAAGTGACGCATCAAATTGTATTATGATCTCTGTGGGTTGGGCTCTCTGGGTACATATGAGGTCAGGTTGGGTGAGGTCATAACAATATTTCTAGTATGGATTTTGATTTAAAAAACAAAAACAAAACAAGGTTAAAATGCTCTGTCCTCTGCCTACATCCACAAATTGATCCATCTGTGGCAAAATCTAATGATGATGCAGAATAAAAAGAGGATGACACGGTTCTGGTTTTCCCTTGTTTGTTTAGCTAAACTGTTTCTCATGCCTTTCCAATTACATTGAAACACTTCATATTTATCATTATCACAAGCATTATCATTTTAATCTTAAAGGTTAAAGCCTGTTTATCTCTGCTCGCAGCTTTTGCCTGCTATCATAATCTGGGTATTTCCACAGTCTTGCTCATCTAGTACCATCCAGTGACCCAGTCCTCACATATAGTCCCTGAAGGTGCAGATGAACATCTTCTTGGGGTCTTACCTCCTGCCAAGGCTGAATGATGCAGCAGCTTCTTCCTGCGTGGTTTCGTCTGGCTGTGGAGCTGCAGGAGGTCACCTCAGTGTGCTGCACCGCAAAGCCCGACAAGTCTGAGAAGAGATGGAGCAGCACAGAAATGTGGAGGGAGAGTGGGAGGGATGATGGTTGAAGAGAGAGTGCTGATTCGTCTTTCTCCTCTGCAGTGCCTGACGAAGGACATCGGTGGGCAGGCTGTCTGTGCATGGAAAGGAAAAACTCAGTCATCATTTTTACCAGCACAGTGTGAGGACAGTGAGTCTCCTCCTCCGGTCATCTCACTTTTCTCGTACATTCTGAGTCCTCTCCTCCTAATTTGTCCTTCATTTTGTTATCTTGTACTCTCTGTCTGATTTACTCTTCTGCAACATTAATGACTTTCAACATGATGAATAATTCTTTTAATGCGTTTTATGTAACAAGAATATGACTATAACCTTACTGTACTGAACAGAGGTACGACACAAATTATTTTGCAGTATAGAGAGAACACACACACACACACACAGACACACCCACACACACACACAAAAAGACACACAAATACACCCCACACCACACTAGAAATTTCTAGCACCAGTTACAGTGACTCAGGGTCTCCATCCAGAGGCCAATTCAAGGAATTGCACAGACTGATGCAGATTTTATATAGTGCGCTTCTAACGTGACTGTGCTGGGTTTCCTGTATATGGACTGATATGGAGACTGATTTGTGAAGGGCCCTGCTGGGCACGCTATATTAAATTGCCACAAAGTAGCTACAAAGAAATGTAAAACAACTGATATTAGACACATAATGTCATACAAAACACTGGCAAAACACAGAAAACAACAAAGAAAAGAGTAAAAATGATCCAAATGAAACAAAAAGTGATAAAAGTGGGACAAAAAATAGGTGCAAATGACCACAAAGCTACAAAGATTTGTTACAGATACAGAATAACCGAAGTGAGACAAAAACTGTGATGCAAAATGAGCAGAGATGGAAAGCAATTAAAAGCAAGTAACAAAGTAACTACAAAGACATCAAACTAATATTAGAGTACAAAAATAAGTTTAAAGAGATGTAAAATGATCCCAAGGTTACACAAAACGTGAACAAATACACAATGTGAAACATAACTCTTTAAGTGTGGGTGTCCTCAGTCATTTACATGTTGGTTCCCATGTTCATTTAATCATCTGTGTACATATCAAATATCAAAAGTACTGTGTAAAAATGACAATATGGAAGCCATCTGCATCATCCACAGTCTGATATTCAGAGAGTAAAAACATAAGGAAACTTCTAATCAAACTTCTAATATGAACTTTTTTTTTTCTGATACTTTTTTACTCTCTTCGCCTGTTTTCATGATCACATTGGATTGTGCAGTTCCCAGGCTGTAAGAACACATCTGGACAGGTTGCTTGTTGCTCAGATGATAACACTGGCAGATTATTAAAATTCATACTATAGCTATAGTCCATTTACAGCTGCATGAGCTGAAAGCATTGACCTCACAGAACAGTGCTGCCTCTTTCCCTTAAATTTTTAATTGCATTCTCAGTCTTGCTTCCTTATATGCTGTAATGTTGTAGATTCAATTTCGGGTGCCTCTCTGGAGCTGCCCTCTGCAGCAGTCACCCTGGACATACAGGCAAGGGTTTAATACTTCATTTTGTAATCATTTCACCGTGATGCAGACTCGTTCATACAATTAATGTTATCATTAAATAAAATTTGTTAAAATTAGTTTATGTCATTTTCTATAATGCAGGGATGGGTATTTCAGCATATTCACATATGACAGAAAACTATTGAGTCATTTAAGATAAGATAAGATAAGATAACCTTTATTAGTCCCACACGTGGGAAATTTGTTTTGTCACAGCAGGAAGTGGACAGTGCAAAAGTTATGAGGCAAAAATTAGAATACAATAAGAATAAATACAGTACACAACTGTACAGAATAGAATAAAATAAAATACTATATACAGTAGAATAAAATAAAAAAATAATACATAAGATAAAAATAGAATACAAATACAAATACTATATACAACTGAGTAAAAATACAACGATGACAGAAAGGATTATTGCACTTAGTATTATTGCATATGTATGGATGTGTGTGCTTGATCAGTTAAAGTCTTTATTATGGAGTCTGACAGCAGTGGGGAGGAAAGACCTGCGAAATCTCTCCGTCCCACACCGTGGGTGCCGCAGTCTCCCATTTAGTCTTTCACATTCTCGCCATGAATTACTAGGATTTAAAGCAGTTTATATTTTGATCTTGTCTGATATAATGCTGTGCAAAACTCTTAAGCCACCCATCATTTATTTATTATTGCACAGTTTTAAAAAACTTCTTGAAGGACATTCAAAGCTTCTTTGGATATTTGGTTCCTTTTGTCTTCTTCTCTGTCAAGATGATCCCACAAACTCTAGGAGTACTTTTGTACATGGATAATTCCACCAATTTTGACATGATATCCAACACTACATCCAGACTCAAACAATGACAGAGTCTCCACTATGCTTTACAGATGGCTGCAGACATTCACTGTTGTACCTCCCTCCTGACCTCCTCAGTAACTACTGATGATGATTTAAACTGAGAGTTTCAAATTTGGATTAATCACTCAATAAGACCTGCTACCACTGATTTTCAGATAAGTCCTTGTGGAACTTAGCACACCTGTTTTTTCTCCCTGTTTCCTTTCTTTAAGAATGATTTCTTGACAGTTGCCTTAAGATCATTTCTGACGAGGCTTCAGTGAACAGAAAATGGATCTGCTTAAGGTCCAGATGCATCCAATTTGTAAGGACACGTTGCATGTTGAGATGTACCAAGTTTTTGGCTAATAGCTCGTCTAAACTTATTGATGTGAAAATACAATTTTGTGTCTGTTAAACTATGATATCTTGGCATTTTTTTGTAGACTTGACTAAAGAAATGAGAAACAAATGATGTGTTTTTGACAGACAGTTAGTAACAAAATGCATAAAGTTGGTTCTTTGCTAAGTTGCCTGTTATGTGTGGACACAACGCTGGTTCATCCCCTGAGTTAGGTGCTTTTGTATGGTTGAACGTTCCATACATTGTACAGTACACGGACTGGATTAAAATGGGTGAAAAAGAAGAAAGACTTTAGAAGAAGTCTGCCTTCTTAAAATATAAATATATATTTATATACATACAGGAAAATATAAAGTAAAATAAAGAGACAGCACAAATCAGTTGGAACATTTTTTTCCTGCAAAACCTAGGCTCCATTATTATTAACTGATTGCTTAATTCAAAAGGTAGCATACAGTATAGACTACAAATGTAACTGTGGCTGTATTAATGTGTGAGGTTTCAACTCACTGTTACAGGAGGGTTGGCAGGGGTAAGTCCCCCCGGACCACAATTGCTGAAGCTCTGCTTCTGTCCGAGCGCTTAATTGCGTCAACTGAGAGTGCTCATTTAAAATAGGATGTACACACTAACAGTTTACGCTGCTCAGCCCTCACACAGTGGCAGATATCTGTCAGGCGGGACTGGGGGTAGGCTCTCTCGGAAATAATCTGCCCACGCGTTAAGCTGCTTTATCCCCGCCAAGCCTCGGTCGGACAGAGACGCCGCAGCTCCGCTCGCAGTCACAGCCTCAATTAGAAGAGGGGGGCAGAGAAAGGAAAAGTGACCAAAGGTGCGGAGCAAGTTTGAGAAATCGTTTTCTTTTTTTCAGGATAACTGTGTGAATCAGAAGTGTGCGCTGCTGTTTGCTCGGATACATGACTGGACTCAGACAGACGCTCCTGAAGTCGAACCTACTGCTGTCTGGGAGGCAGGAGGCGTAAAACAAGTTAACAGAGGGAATTTAATAGCCACAGCCAGACGCTGGCAAGGGTGGCATGGGCATGGAAAAGGCTGGAGTGTGGATATTCCTGATAACAGCTTGTTTTAATCCAGGTGAGCTACTCTGCTTTTACAAAAGTCCGTTAATTAATGTTAATGTGAGCCTGGTTCTGCTCAACCAGGTGAAAGAAGTGCTGTGTGATAATGCGAATTTTGATGTCGATCCGCTACCTGTATTGCCGACACCAAAACCGATACTTTGAACCTGTAGAGGCAGCTGTAATTTAAGAGATGAATCAATGTCAATTTGCTAATTCTGAACACAGTTTAATGACTACTAAATCACTGTGATTTTTACTTTCTACGATAATTAGTTAACAGCATTAAAGCACACATTTCAGGTTCATGTACATCACAGTCATCATAAAAGGGTTCATAAAGTACTGGACTGATCATGCTAATATCAATTCAGTACCAATACTAGCATTGGTTTCGATACTGCCGATTTTTGGATTGATCTGCCCAACTCGAGGTGAAAATCATGATTTCTCCGCTCTATGGCGATCCCAGTGATTGGGATGAAGTAAAAAAAAAAACCTCATTTAATATAAACAGGTTAACCCAAAAGATAGAGAACTAACATGATTTTCAGAGCTTTATGATATGTATAAACCCTTTATAAAACAGAGAATTAACACATCTCTGTTGTTTTATTAATGCACTCTTATTTTGGGTTGCCAGGTTGTGGATGGTTATTACTTCTGCTAAATATTAGTGCATTTTTGTATGCGTATACACCAGGTGGATATATTAATACCCATTACCATTAATTATAGCATCATAAAGAGTTTGCATGTTGCATTAAAGGCAGAAATAATCTAGACATATTTGTTGCACCCCGAATCTTTTTTTCCCCACTGTGATTGACACGTTCACAGCCTGAAACTCCACTCTCATCTGCCCGTTTAAGTCTTTTCATCTGTCAAACTACAATCAGCAGTGATCAACTCCACAGGAAGTCGTACACAATGTCAGCAGGTGCGCTGCTGCAATCACACTAAAAACACAGGTGCCAGCGGAGAAAGTGTGCCACATATAAATGTGTGTATGTGTTTGGATGAATGGAGTAACTCTTGCTTTACTGTAACAGGTGCAGCGGTGTAATCACACTAAGCCAGGGCCAAACATACAGCTGTCATAAGAGTTGTGGTCTTGTAATATTGAAGCAGAGGGTGGGTGGGTGGGACCGAGGTATATATATTGCGTAATGGCAAAAGCTATTGTGGCTGCATATGGACGCTGAGCTGCTCTGACATCTGCTGTGATTGCTTTTTTCGCTCGTTCAGTGATAAACCCCCCAACTCCTGTGTGAGCTGAGCAGTAGTTTTCCTGTGTGCATACATGTGTTATTAGTGAGTATGAGGCTGGTGCATGTGTGCAGGATTGTCATGCTGAAGGCCAGAGCTGTGGATTAGAGCAGGGAGCAGAAGGGTGTAACAAGTTGATTGCTGCCAAGTCCCAGCCGGCTGACTGTTGCTGCAGTGTATCTGTCTTTTCTCTGGGCTCATGCAGACTCAGAGCACCTCTGCAGGTCTGTCAGATGGTGTAGGGTGTCACCAGGCTGATGTGAGTGCTGTCGCCACACTGTCCCCCCCTTTTGGAATATAAAAGTTTGAAATCCGTGTCTGCGGACTGACACAAAAAAAGGCTGAGTGAGACCAACAAATAGACATCCTCATGAATTCTAGCATAATCCACTGTCCACAGCTGGAACACACAGACGCTACCCCACAAAAATAATCCATCACAAACACACAGCCCGTCTGTTCCCTCCAGTTTTTTTTTCCTTTCTCTTCTGTGTACCCCTTTCTCATTAGAGTCTGCAAATATTACGGCTCCCCCCCGCCGTCCCCCATTGTCTCTCAAACATTTGCTCTTCCTTCACAGATATTTTCCTCATTTCTCAGCATCTACCTCCCCCTCTTGGCTCTGTGTTCTCCTTTCATGTCTCAAACACAGATGCAGCAGCCATCATAATCCTTCATGAACTGCCCGCTGAACATCGGCCAAGCGTACTCTCCACGTTCCTGCGCTGCCACAGGGATTACACACTCGCATAGACACAAACATGTGTGGGTGTGTATTACACGCGCACAAACACACGTGCACACAAATTCCAAACAAACACAATGAGAGCTTATAATCGATCTGGGGGGAAATTAAAGAGAAGTTGTTGTTTTTTCATTTCATATTAGACAGAAATGGGCTGGAGCTCACACAGTTTAGTAAATGGAGTAAATGGAGGTCTACAAGTCAGTTTGATGCTGTGCAACCTTTTTGTTGGTGCTGCTGTGTGAATTTACATATAGTGGCATATATCATATCATATATGTTACTGTCAGGCCACCTGTAGTATGCACAAGGCAGGCTTCGGTGTGAGTGTTGTGTGTTTCTGTGCATGAGCACTCTACCTTTTAAAGAGGGCCTCTTTAAAAGTCTCACTATATTAGTTTTTTAATATCTGATTGACTTGAAATTTTGAACTTTTTATAGTAAATTTTGGCATAAAAAATGGACTTAGTGTCAGTCAAACCCCCAAAAAGAGAGAGGGAAATAGTTTGGTTTTCCTCTTTTGCCAGTTTAATCAGTCAAATGATTTTACAATGTGAATATACAATAATAAAAAAGAGACACAAATAGAGTGTATAATCCCCGATCAATCACAGATTTGATGGCCTAAAGATTAAACTGCTAATCTGTCCTCTTCCTCTGTCACATCAGGTCAGTTTTTTTCTTCTGGGTAGCAAAACACTGCAGTTTACTGCAGAAATCTTTATTAACAGAACCACGGCAGGTGATGAGATCAGTCTGAGTTTTTTTTAAACTCTCAGACACATGTTTGTAGTTACTTTATCTCTTTGGTATTGAGTTTGATCTCTGTGAACCAGTCATTCACAGAGATCATTTCATGAGTTAACCATAAGTCAGAAAGTTGTTTAACTGCAATTGAATGTTTAACTTGACCAAAATTGTAAAATAATTTACTGCTACCATAACTACAGATTTATGGCTACTGGTTGCTGCAGAGGTACTTTAAATTTAATGTATTGTCACATTAGGTCATTGTTTTTCATTGGTTTTGTGGTTTCAGACAGACTTTAGGAGTTGTTTTAATTAGAGTTTCAATAATTAGCAATCTCTTTAGGGCTGTATTTTACTGGTTGCTTACAAAAGGTTGGTGGGTCACTTCCAGTCGGAGACACAAATCCCCTTTGGGGTTGTGTCAGGAAGGGCATCCGGTTTAAACTGCTGTCAGATCAAACATGGAGAGCGACCTGTTTGGGCGACCCCTTGTGACAAGGGAACAACGGGGAAAAAAGGCAGCTCTAAAGAAAACAGAGATCAGCATTTTTACAGGAACTTAAAGTAATTACAGCAACAACTTGTACAATAATAAAACTCATGCTTGAACTGTTAATTAAGAGATTGATCGTGATAATACTCTTCCTTTCTTCCTTATTTTTTAAAAGCCTTCTACAACACCTGCAGGCACCTCTATTTTGAATTGTCACACATACAAGAAAATGTTCAAATTAGCCTCTCACGTAATGGCGCAGAAAGATGGGGATATCCACTCAGGATGCGAGGGAAAGGTCCAGCATGGTCTGGCTGCACGTTGCACATTCAAGTGTGAAACAATATTGCTATTGTTTTGTGCTTTTCCCATGCTCTTCTGTTGCCCATGCAGTGCTGTTTATGGAGTATTGCCATGTGGAGCTGTGAGGTCATTTCCCATACTCTAAACAATGGAAGAATGTGAATGGACGCAATAGGAAAGAGGAACGTGGGAGAGATGTAGGGCAAATGAGATATGAGTGTGGTGTGTGTGTGTGTGTGTGTGTGTGTGTCAAGTTGGTCTATCGGTTCTTACCTTAAGCCCATAATGAGCTCAGCTGCTCAGCTCAGTAGGGGGTGCTATCAATGGGAGGTGTGTGTGTTAAAAAATAATCCCACATAAGTGAAAGTGGGTCACGCCATGGATGAAGTTACAATTACACTTTTCAGTGTTACTCGCCGTGTTGTCTCATATTAACCAGATCTGATTAACAGTGAAAGAAAATTGCCCAGTTAAGTGAACTGCAAGAGCAAATCTTAAGCGGTGGGATAAGCAGCAGGTTAAAACTCACTGCTCGACATCTTTGGGGTTAGAAGCAGGAATAATAGGTACATTAAGCAGATCTGTGGGGTCAGGAACCTTTTCTCTAAAAGGAGTCATTTTCATGCATGGAGCTGCAAACTATATGTCGGTTCGACCCAGTATTTTGAGTTTCTTATGTTTTGGTTTATTTTTGCATTATGGATTAGTTCTTATTCTCTGGTGATACTGTTTTGATTATAATTATATTCTGATTCTTTAGTTATCCGATGATGATGATGACGATGATGATTATTTCTGGTTTAGGTTTTGTTATCTTGCCCTCATGTTTGGTTTAGGTTGCCTGTGCTTAGTCTTCTCTGCCCGTATGTCCCTCTGTCTGTCCATGACGTCATTATGCCTGTTTACGAGTCTGTGTCTCTGTCTGTCGTGTGCTTCCTGTTTTATTTTGTAGGTCTGTGTCCTATGTCAGTGCGTTCAGCTTTGTGCTCTCCCTGTCTCGTCAGTGTAATCAGCGTCAGCCGTGTCTCCCAGCTGTTTCCTCTTCGCTCCGTTCACCTCTTGTATTTAGTGTCTGTGTCTTCCCCTACTCGGTGTCGCGTCGTTAACGTCTGTTCACCCTCGCTTCCTCTGTGTGTCCGTTTGCCAGCCAGCCTTCCTGCCTAGTTATTCTGTTCTTCCAGTTTAGTTAGTGTTTTTCTGTTCTGCTTCTTACCAGCAATAAAGCTGTGTGTTTTGAGTTACTTCCGCCTCAGTGAGTCCTGCATTTTGGGTCCTCTCTTCCTGCCTGCCTACACACAGACATGACACAGGCTTTTTCATGGCACCACCACCAGTGTATATGCCACAGGTTAACCTACCAGTATGCACAACCTCTTTAATCAAAATTATATTTTTAATGCTAAAATAGAATTACTGGGTAAAACTTTATAATAATGTCACACCATTAAGTGTTATTAAGGTATTAGCAAGTGCTTTATTCATAATTTGGCTTTCTTAAAAGTCAAGTTTGTGACAGATTTCTAAAATATTTGTTTGTTTTTTTGACAGTTGGTCTAATAAATGTGTTAAGCAGTGTATAGTTAAGGCAAAGACTCCTTGTTATCTTTGGCATGAATAATTTCTTGTCACAGCTACTCGAAATGTGTTTCCGCTGCCACATTCGTTTCCAGTCCTAAATGTATTTAGCATACCTTAGCATAATGACTGGAAACAGGGTGCAAGAGTTTTCCTGGCTTATATAGCTGGCTTCCCAGCCCCTCTGGTAGTTATGGTACAGTATATTTCCTGAACTGTCTGGCTCACATAAATGTCACCACACATTTCATTCTTCATGATTTTGCAGGCTTTTTCAAAGCGCTAACATATGATTGAGCACACCAAAAGATAAATGCTGTGGCATTAGTGAGTCACTTTAGGATCCTTTTAAATTCCATTTACATATTTGTTTATAATTCTTTAGCCATTAGTGGCATTTTTTTTTTGCGACAAGCTGTTATTTGTTACTTTTAAAAAGCTTTGACCTGAAGTTGAAGACAAATGCTCCATTGTTACCTTTCTGAGGTGCTATATCATAGAATTACATGAAGTAAATGTACTCCATAACCTGTACTTATTCTTGTCGTGCTGTCAGGCCACGGCCACAAAAAAATTAAATAAAAAATTAAGGGCTGTCGTAGACACATTCTTAATATTGTCATGATCAAATTCTTGTCAACAGTAAATCAAAGAAACAGCAGTTCTAATAATGATTTTTTTCATTTATCTAAAAACTGGACAGCCAGTGTTGTATCATAGTGATACAGATATTTCATTCTGCAAACACACAGCTTCTTTATTTCTGATGTTCATCTTCCACCAGCTGTGTTTACCTTGATTCAATATGTTTTCGGGGAAATAGCTTGCATTCACTGGCAACACTTTTGTTAAAATTGAATAGGAGGTGATGGCTGAAATATTACATATTTCCATATTTAGAACAAGAAGAATGCTTCAGGTTAATAATTATATATATATA
>NW_024582808.1:410016-438246 GCF_018398535.1 Haplochromis burtoni
ATATATATATAAAATTATTAACCTGAAGCATTATTAACCATCCAGATAACTCTTGTCCATCCAGATAACTCTTGTCTTGAGCAGACTCTGAAAATAACTATGCATTACTTCAACCAAAGCAGGTTATAAAGATGAGCTGTCTATATGTACAGTAGTAAATGGGTCATAAATTATGTAATGCAATTCACTTTAATATCCTGAATGCTGTAATCTGACATTGCTGGCCTTCCCCCCTCCTACAGACCCCCCACAAAAGCACACAATGCATTATTGAAAATGAGCTTGCAAAGCGCAGTGAACCCCAGTATTAATACAAAACTTGCTAATATCATAAAACACACAGCTGTGTTTGACCATGGAAAGATTTTGTTCATATTGTGCAGTTGGGTCCTCCTAAGAGATCTGTCCAAGCTCTTGAGTGCATGTTTGCATCCAAATGCACAAAAGCCTATTAAATTCTCTGCAGATGTATATGATGAGACCAAACAAATCTATTCAAGTACTGAGTTTATACACTTTTTCATGATTGGTTTCTGTAACGTGACAGGAAAATGACAACAGCCGTTTCTCTGTAAATCTGTGTGATTTTGTGTCCCACAAATCAGTGTTCACAATCAAAATTCAGTCTGGCAACGGCTGAAATTGAACATTTGAATGAGGTACTGATTAAATAGCTAAGAGAGGACGGTGAAATTAGACAGCAAATTACCTTTGCTTTATCAACTGTCTTAGTTCCTGATCGCACTGATTCAGCAAGGTGCTGGAAGATGGCTACACTGAGGTCATAAAGGGATGACATGGTCAGCAACATTACTCAAGCAGGCTGGGGTGTTTAAATGACTCACGTGGTGCTCATTTATGCAAAATTTTTGATGCTAATATCCAGATGTTGCAGATGAGATTGGGATTCATGAGACCAGACAACGTTTTTGTTCTATTATCCAAGTTTTGGTGAGCACACAAGAATTATGGCCTCATTTTCCTGTTCTTAGCTGTTAGGAGTGGCATCCCATGTGGTCTAAAGCTGCTGTAGCCCATCTGCATCAAGGCTTGATGTGCATTCAGGGGTGCTCTTCTGCATACTTTAGTTGTAACAAGTGCTTATTTGAGTTACTGTTGCCTGGTGAGCTCATCACTGGACCCACTTCAGTTTGCCTACCAACCTGACATTGGAGTGGATGATGCCATCATCCACCTCCTACATCGTTCCCTCGCTCACCTGGAGACTGCTGGGAGCACTGTGATTTTGGACTACCTCACCGACCGACCACAGTATGTGAGGACTCAGGGCTGTGTGTCGGACAGGGTCTCTGCAGTACGGGGGCCCCACAGGGAACGGTTCTGGCTCCGTTCCTCTTCACCATCTACACTGCAGACTTCTCCCACAACTCCACCCAGTGCTTCCTGCAGAAGTTCTCTGATGACTCTGCAATAGTCGGCCTCATCACTGATGGGGACGACAAGGAGTACAGAGGACTGACTCAGACTTTGTGGACTGGTGCCAGCTGAACTACCTCCAGATCAACGCCAGTAAAACCAAGGAGCTGGTGGTAGACTTCCGCAGGCACAAGCATCCTCCACTGCAACCACTGAACATCCAAGGTATGGACATTGAGGCTGTGGACAGCTACAGGTACCTTGGTGTTCATCTGAACAACAGACTGGACTGGACTCATAACTCAGACGCCCTCTACAGGAAAGGGCAGAGCAGGCTGTACCTGCTGCGGAGACTCAGGTCGTTTGGAGTGGAGGGCCCACTCCTGAAGACCTTCTATGACTCTGTTGTGGCTTCTGCTATCTTTTATGGTGTGGTCTGCTGGGGCGGCAGCATCTCTGCTGGGGACAGGAAGAGACTGAACAGGGTGATCCGAAGGGCCAGCTCTGTTCTAGGATGCCCTCTGGACCCAGTGGAGGTGGTGAGTGACAGGAGAATGGCGGCTAAGCTGTCATCCCTGTTGGACAACATCTCCCACCCCATGCAGGAGACTCTGACAGCACTGAGCAGCTCCTTCAGTGGGAGACTGCGGCACCCACGGTGTGGGACGGAGAGATTTCGCAGGTCTTTCCTCCCCACTGCTGTCAGACTCCACAACAAAGACTTTTGCAGCTGATCAAACCCTCACACGTGCAATAAGACTGCTATATGTGCAATTCTTGTACAATTCTTCTTCTGACGAAGTTGTACTTTTGTATTTTCTTACTCAGTTGTATATAGCATTTGTATTTCTATTTTATTCTATTGTATATATATTCTTCTATTTTTCTATTGTATATGTATTATTATTTATGCATTCCAGTGTTTTCTAATTTCTGCTACATAACTTTGCACTTTTGCTGTAACAAAACAAATTTCCCACCTGTGGGACTAATAAAGGTCATCTTATCTTATCTTTCTATCACCTCAAGTCAGTCTGGCTACTCTCCTGACCCATCTGACCTCTGACATCAACAACGCCTTTTCCCACTAGATATTTTCTTTTTTCTAGACCATTCTCTATAAGCCTTAGAGATGGTGGCGTGGGAAAATCCCAATATATTTTTGAAATACTTAGACCAATCAAATTTCATTCCCATTCTGATGCTCGATTTGAACTTCAGGTGGTCTTAATCATACGTCAGTGTATTTAACTGCTGCAATTTCATTGGCTGTTAGATATTTGAGTTAACAAGCAGTACATAATAAAGTGACTTTTGTGTGCCACTAGGTGACAGTTGTTGTGAATTAGCATTAAATAAATAGAACAGAATTATTGAATTATTGCCCTTAATGTTACCATTTGATTTGCCAGAAACCAGATGTAGTAGAGATGCTACTATCTATTCTTTAATTACAAATTCTCCCCTTTGTATTGCATAATCATCTGTTAGACAAACAGGTGTGCCTAACAAAATCCAGTGAGTGCCTGTGGGATTGTAGCTGCTCAGTTTGTCTCCTTTGTTGTATTTTCTTGTTCATGATGCTCCAAATGTTTTCACTGGATGACAGTGAGCCAACAAACAACCATGTTCCTCCATACCATCGCGTTTGCTGGCTTTTGAACTGTGAGCCGTTAAAGAGTCTGTGCAGTGATTTCCATTGCAGACTCTGGTGATCTCTGGATTTTCTGAGTCTTTTGATGATTTTATGCACAGTAAAATGAAATTCCCAAACCAGCTCTGATGTTATGTTGAGAAATGCTATTCATCAGTCGTTGAAGCATTTGGTTGCAAACTCTTACCCAGAGTGGTAGAAACGCCTCCCCATCTTTACTTCAGAAAGACTCAGCTTCGCTCAGCTCTGATATTTTTTAGTCTTGTTACACACTTTATCATGCAACAGACTGGCGACCTGTCCAGGGTGTACCCTGCCTCTTGCCCTACGACAGCTGGGATAGGCTCCAGCGCCCCCAGCATCCCTGAAAAGGATAAGTGGAAGCGAATGGATGGATAATGTAACAGCCTATGAAAAAACAAACAAACTGTGAGGTTTATACCAGCAACTTTTTCCATATTCCATTTTTTAAAAAATCAGTCCTTAGTATGTGCTTTTCAAAACCCAACAAATTCAGTTGCAGCATTTTAATACATATATATGAAGATATGTCCAACAAATTATAGGGGTTAAAAGTTTTGCAAATCAGTTTTCTGGTTATCTTGGTCTTAGGCCTTAAATCTGAGCCCTTGCAATTTTGCTTTGCTGGAGATTTTCAGTGCTAAGTGAGTGATTTCCCATGATGCTTAAAGTTCAGAGAGTGGTCAAACTATTTGAAAAGATTCTTAACAGTCCTGATTGAGGCAATTTAGTTTTGAACAATGCTCTGGAGTTCACTTTATGTTGGTAATGAACTGTGTCTACATCAGCAAGATCTCTGGAATTAAATTAGAGATACAGCTGTGTGTTGTTAGCACAGCAATGATAAAGCATGTAACAAGACAGTGCAGTCCAGGAGTAGTAATGCAGCAAATATCACCGGAGCACTATTCGAGCCCTCGGGAGAACCACAAAGCTGTATTCAGTCCTATCAGTTAGTATCTTTATCATAAACCCACTCTACTTCCTAATTCACAGCCACCTCTTCAATCATAAACAGACAGTTGAAATTAAAGCTCAGTTCTACTACTTCAATAGATCCAAATGCACACACTCTGAGACTGGCAAGAATAGAGCAAACAGAAAGTAAGCTTTTAATAAAACAATGATGGGAACTTACAAGCAAATACGAAAGTTATTAGATCCTATTCTGCGCTGCTCCCTTATTCAAAAGCTGGTAAATATGCAGCTGGTAGCGCTGCATATTTAATTTGGATTTTTACACTGCACGCCTATTTTTGCATGCCTGGGGATGTTTCACTTATTAGGTGAATTTGTAAATGGTTATTCTTAAGGAGTCACCAAGCTAAGCTGATAATACGTCCAAAGTAAATAAGGAAACCAAAACTAACTAGACTAAGATAACCAAAGGCAGGGAACTGATGAAGATAGATTTTATTTAAAGTTCTAATTATTTTTCTAATGATATTACTCAAAGTGCTTTAGACTACAAGTCCATAACCATATATTCATACAGTACTGTATACACTCCCAAGAACTGATTTATTAATTAATTAATTTTCTATGATAAAAAGTAAACTAAAGCATCTAATGGGCTCTATTCATAACATGAAAATAATGGCCTGCAGAATGAAATATGGCACCTCGTGATCTTGTTTGTTTTCTTCTTTTTTTAATTATTTCAAACATGGAAACCCCTCCATGTGCAAATTATGTCTACGGTGTCTAATGTAGAATGATGGTTTGATTAGTTAGTAAGTTCCACTAACTAACTTGTACTTGTGTATGTGGTGGGTGTGGCTCTGTGTTGGATTTGTTGAAGGGGATCAGTAAGTCAGTGGGAAAAGTAACAAATCACGCTTATTTTTATCTCTCTCTAATCCACAACCTTCGACCTCAGCTGACCCGTTACGCTGCTGAAATCACCTCTCACAGCTCAGCTCACTTTATGAGCTCAGCATATTTGCTGAGTGTGAACAACTTAAAGCACACCAGTCTAACGCTGTCAGCGTGTATGTTTGTGTGTTTGTTCATGGGAGTGTTTGTGTGTCTTTAACCTCTTCTGCTTCTCCTCTAGGAATAAATGGACAGACTGTGGAAATGGATGATGGGAAGTCAGGGTATGTTGGCTCAAGGGTGGATCTGCTGTGCCGGTTCATTAACAGCTCTCCGCCTGTCAAAATCTCCCAGGTATTAATTGCTCACCTGAATGAATGTACTATGCCAAGTGTATATGGTCCAAAACGTACTAAATCACAAAAACACAGTATATCTGGTCCAGGGGGTGCCTCATTTGTCACCCTCCCATCAAGGATGGCAGATGGCTGCCTCTACTTGGGCCTGGTTCTACTGCAGGTTTCTTCCGGTGAAAAGCTACTTTTTCCTTCCAGCTGTCACTAAATGCTTGCTCAGTGTTGATCGTCTGGTTGTTAGCGTTTTCCTTCTATTATTGGAGGGTGTTTACCTTCCAAATAGAGCACCTTTAAATGACTATTATTGGCAGTCTTCAAAATTGAATTAAAGACTTTGACAGGTGGGATTGGCTCCAGTCCCCCCTGTGACACTAAAAATGAATTGATAAATGGATGGAGGGATATAACAGACAAATAATAATTATCACTGAGATGACAAAACCACAACTATATTCGCAAAACTAAAGCTAAAAGTAGAGTTAGCAGAGGTATGATAAACTCTTAAAATAAGGTTTTTAGAAACAGCCTCTTAAACATTTTAGTAAATGGGACACAAATCCAGTAAAACCTGGAGTAATTCGCCTTTGCATGCAAGCGTGGTGGACATAGTAATAATAGTAAACCTCGATCTATTTTCTAAACCGGTTATCCAACCAGGGTCATGAGAGGCTGGAGTCTATTCCAGCTGACATTAAGCAAGCACCAAAGTAACACCCTCGTCAGCCACTTACTCTCACATCCTCACCTATAGCTAATTTAAACTCACCAGTTAAGCTAACATATGACTTGGATCTTTGGGAGGAGACCTGAGAACCTCCATGCAAGCAAAGAAAAACATAAAAACCCCCACATAAAAAATTCCTCAAACTGACCATCAGGTTTGATCCAAGAGTGCAGAGGGATGTGAGGCGCTGGTGGTAACCATGGCAACACGATGTTGAAAAGCCATAATATTTTAAAAACATGTTTTCAATTCATCAACAAGCCACGAGAGTCTTGTTGAAAATCTCCATGCACTAATTTCAATGGAAATAGGAAACTATTTCTTCTGTATATGGATGTTCAAATTAAATCCACCATAGAGAGCAAAAACAGGAATACATAGACTCAAATTTGAAGAGCTGAACCAGCAGTTTTGCCACTGAAACCATTACGTTTATAATACAAGTATTTATTACGACGCAGAACAGGTTCTTACATGGATTTCTCAGTGGTGGTTTTCACAAATAGTAGAAATGCACTAACATTTAACAATAAGATAAGATGTCAGTTTTGTAAACTGCTTTTTATCCTTACAACATTGTCTCTGTAGTAAGAAGTCAATCTAAATCTGTATTTGAAATCTGTATTTGGTTGAATAAAACAAATAAATAAACAGTGCTAAATGCAGTCTGTTCCATAGGTATTTGGAAAGTGGTGGAGTTTTCACAACTTTCCGTCTCTTCCCCATCATAGTTATATTTAAATGAATAAGTCAAGATGCATTTGAGGTACAGTTAAGAATTACAGACATTTTTTAACCCCACGTTCAAAGTTAACTGAGCAAACTGTCATAATTACGCTCATGGATTTTTGTAATCAAGGCAGCACGGTGGCACGGTGGTTAGTACTGTTGCCGCACAGCAAGAAGGTCCTGAGTTCAATTCCACCATCAGGCCGGGGTCTTTCTGTGTAGAGTTTGCATGTTCTCCCTGTGTTTGCGTGGGTTCTCTCCGGGTACTCCGGCTTCCTCCCACCGTCCAAAGACATGCAGCTTGTGGGGATAGGTTAATTGGATAATCCCAATTGCCACTAGGTGGGAATGTGAGTGTGAATGGTTGTCTGTCCCTATGTGTTAGCCCTGCGACAGACTGGCGACCTGTCCAGGATGTACCCTGCCTTTCGCCCTATGACAGCTGGGATTGGCTCCAGCCCCCCCCGTGACCCTGAAAAGGATAAGCGGATGGATGGATTTTTGTAATCATGTGAAGGTAAATCATTTGCAGCCCATGACTGAAACCAAATGCTGATTTTCTTCCTCTGAGATGCTTTATCAGGTTGCTGCTTGTTTATGTGTATTTCTAAATTCAGTTTTATTGCTAGTAAGCGACAGACATGCTTAGTGGAGTGTGGTCAACTCCCATATGGAAAAGATATATATAAATCTTATAAAGTTTTTATCTGTCTTGTATGAAACTTGTATGAAAAGCATACAAGAGTGAAAACAGATATAAGATCCCTTGAAAAATTTTATAATGAAACTTGTATGTTTTGTATACTTACTAAAAAAAAATATGAAAGTAATGAGAAAGTGGCCACTTTCATGAGTAAATCATATATGTTTTTACTATTTCTTTTCCATATGGGCTAATTGGCTCAGTCATTTTGGGGTCATTATCTTTTTGCACTGCATTTGATTAAATCAGAAAGTGTCATTTCGAAATTCATCCTGCTACTTCTGCCAGCAGTCACATTATAAATAAACACCAGTGAAGCTGTCCGTTTGGCAGCCATATCTGCCCACAACCTCACACACTGACCTAGCAGGTGTGTGAGAATCTCGTGTGCTTCGGATAATGAGCTCTTTCTTTCCTTCTCCCTGCTTTTCTTTTCCCATTATTCTGGTTAAAGCCAGTCTTAGTTTAATCTGTCCAATGAGCGTTGCAGACATCCTGAAAGGTGACCCTAGTTCATAGAGTTTGACTGTAATAAGCATACCACCTTGAGATTGTTCTTGACTTTGTAATAAACAGGAAAACAACTCTACAGTCATCCAGGTCACTTGTGTTCCTGTTTGGTGTTACTGAATTGGCCAGTGTCTTTCGAATAGCTAATTTTAGACACTTCTTAAGTTTCTCTCCTGTCTTTTGTCTTTCCTGCCTAATTTCACCCCATTAGCGTCTCTTTGGACCTCATATTGAGAGCATATTGAAATTAACTTCAGACCTTTAGTCTCCTGAATTTATTAGTACTTCTTAGTAGGGCTGGGAGTTGTTTAAAAATATCGATATATTTTATACGAGATAAGATGTGACAATATCCTTTATATCGATATAGTCTATGTTACGTTATAATTATAGTTGTGGAGCCACAAGTTTGCCTCTCTTTCGTCCACTTTTGTCTTTACGCAACGTTACTCGGCCTCGCCTCTCCTTCACTGAACACAACTCCCCTTCCTTCCCCATCGCTTCACCTGCAGGCAGCGACAAAATGGACACGGCAAATCTCCGTTAATGAGTTACTGCGCATCGCTCCGTGCGTGGGGCTGGACGGCGTCAACGTGTTAACGAGCTAACCACGCTAACCATGAAGCCCACAGGGGCTGCACGGCCTAAAATCCTTTCATTCTCTTTAAAAGTTGACAGTGCGCCTTTTGTATGAATTCTGGTTGTGCTTGATGACCGCGAACCAATTTTATGTGGTACACAGCGCTCAGCAATCTCTCAAAAAATGTTTTAGTACGACTTTGGTAAGCTACGGAGCTGCACCGCTTGATGGATTGTCGGAGCATTATGGCTACCGAGGAGCCTCGCGTAATACGAACTAGTGATGTGCGGATCGATCCTGAAATATCGATTCCTCCGATACCAGTCATTTATGTTTTAGAATCGATTCTCACATTAAAATATCGATATTTTAGTAATTTAGGGTAAATTTGTAGTTTACCATTAACATGAACACAGTGGAAAGTAACTATATCATTCAGATTGTCTACATTCGAAGGAACTACTTCCTCTTCCACCTTTCATAGTCATGTGCAAAATACGGGTGCATAAATGTCTGCAGCCCCTTGGCGTGCGCACTCACAACAATGGCTGAGCGTAATTGGAGTCATGTGCGGATGTATTTTACCTCCACAAACAGCTGAGCTGGTTTGTGATACATGTGGCAAAAAAGTGAGGTGTTGTGGCAACACCACTAACCTTGTCAAACACCTCAGAGTAAATCATATCACAGAATATGACAAGCGTATGTTGAGGTGAACTGAAGAGGAGGAGAGGGACAGGTGCTGCTAGGGCGAGACAGACGTCTCATGGAGTCCTTTAGTGCTGCAGGCAGGCAAGGTGTTCAAATAGCGCACAACTTCAGTTTTTTTATTTCTATATGATGAACTCTGCATTATTAAGTGATAAGAACAAGTAATCTGTTGTCCTTTAATCATTATGACACTTAAATTTGAGATACAGTAAATAAAATAAGTTTTTGTACAAACTATCGGTATCGGATCAGTATCGTCGATACCACCCTGAATTTTACTTGGTATCGGATCGGAAAGGAAATCAGTGGTATCACACATCACTAATACGTACTCTGCTTCAACGTAATATTACCGTATTGTGTGTGTATAAGGACCATAAATGGCACCTGTTAAGAGACGTGCTTACGAAGCGGATTTCAAACTCCAGGCTGTCAGTCATGCAGTAGAAGTTGGGAACAGAGCAGCTGTGAAATCTGTCTCTTTGTTATTATGCTCAGCGTCTTTTAGTTTATATTTTGACTGCACAATTGTGAGCGCTTTGTTATACATTTCATGTACATCTATGCTGTATGTTAATAAAAGTGCCTGTGTGACATCTGGGACACAGCTTTGACTAAGAACTCTCTTTTTGTTCTTACTTTATGGCTTTAAAAAAATAGCAAGATATGAATTTTGGGTCATATCGCCCAGCCCTACTTCTTACCGCTAAGTTGTTCAGTGGGTGTTGTTCCTGGAAAAATGGGGCACTATGTAAAATGGGTTTAGTTAACAGTTAATGTAATGTTATTGAATATTTTGATCACATCCTGATTATTTGGATCCAGATTATTAACTGGATTTTGGACCTCCTAACAGACTGACCATGTGGTGAGGATGGGGAGCAGAGTCTCCTCTGAGCTAACAATCAGCACAGGATCACCACAGGGCTGTTGTCTCAGCACTAAACTCTTCACAACATTGTCATCATCAAGTACGCTAATGGCGTCACCATCCTCGGACTCATAAAAGGTGGGGGATGAGTCTGCATATAGGGACTTGGTTAAAAACAATGTCTACAGAGAGGAGAATAACCTCCTCCTCCTTAACATAAAAAAAACATCAAATAATTGCAGACTTCAGAAAACACCCCCCTCTTCTATAGCCATCAATAGGACTGAGGTAATGAGAGCCGACAGCCACAAGTTCTTTGGTTTTCATGTGACATTGACTATGACTGTAAACATCACAGCAACAGTGAAAAAGCTCCAGCAGCAGCAGCTTTATTTCATCATGCTGCTCAGGAAGGCAGAAGTGAGCATTCATGCCCTGACTCAAGCTTACAGAGAACTGATGGACAGCATCCTGACTCCTGGCATTACTGTCTGGTATAGAAACACCACCCAGGCCGCGAGGAAGGCTCTCCAGAGAGTCATAAAGACTGCAGAGGGATTATAAGGCTTCATCTTCCATCAATGAAACAAACCACTGTAAGATAAGAGCACTTCATATCATCAGAGACATCCCCATCCTTAATAACAATAAAAAAACAATCAGCACACAGCCTGAGACGCAGCACAGCAGACACAGCACACTTCCACTACAGCTTCTCTCCTGCCACAATCAGAATGATGGCAAGAAACAAAATAAGGACTGACTAAAATACACACAAGTGTAATAAACATTTCCATAGCATGCAATATGTTTTCATACTATAGTTATTTAAGTGTTTATAGTAATTTACAGTGACTTGCTGTTCCTTAAACTTGGAATAACTTGAAATATTGCCCCTTAATTGATCTTTGTTTTATTTAGCTTTGATTCTAATCACTGCTCAATGTCTCTAGTATGTGGCAAATAAAGATTTTTTAATCTATCTTTTCTGATTTGATTTAATTTTAAATACGTTATGATGTACAGGGATACAATTACAAAACTTGTGCCACTGTCTAAAAAATGATGGGCCTGACCCAAGTGGGATAAACTCATTTCCTACAATAGGAATGTTGCCTCAAATCATATTTGTTGTGTGACATCTGTGGCTCATCTAAGATCTTTCAAACTTGAGCAGTATGATGTTCTCCGTCATGTCAGGCATCTTTTCTCCATCGTGAATCATCCTTCTTTCTTTAGGTAACATGGCAGAAACTGGTGAACGGCACAAAGCAGAACGTGGCAATAGCAAATCCATCCCTGGGTGTGTCTGTGGCCCCGCCCTACAGGGACCGCGTTACCTTCAAGAACGCAGCGGTGAGGCGACGAACTCCCACTCTTGAAGACACCACCATCACTTTCTCTTCACTTCGCCTCTCTGATGAGGCCACCTACATCTGCGAATACACCACCTTCCCCGCAGGAAACCGAGAGAACACAGTGAACCTGACTGTCTACGGTAAGGCAGACCTTTGATGGATGATCTGTCGGTGTAGCACAGGTGGATTGCCATCCTCCATCTTTGACAGGAGATGCTGGACGTAAAATTGTTAGAGTTATGATAAGCATAAAAGGTTCAGGACTTTAGAAACTGTAGATTCATGAACAAAAACTTGTAACGTGAGGTCCATATTCAAATGCATCTACTCCTCATATTTCTCTAATTTTAACAGACAACATCAATCGCTGTCATCATGTATCTGCCAGCAGGAAAACCAATATGAATGTCAGAGATGATGGATTTGGTTATTTGAATATTTAGAGTGCCAGTGTATTGCTCTCTTAAAAATATCAACAGTCCCACCGTCCTCTAAGCTGCTTATTACAGAGTTTTTTGATTATCTGAACACTCACAGTCAGACATGCCAGGACATTTGAAGACATCATATTCAAATCAAGAAACAACCCAACTATTTCATAATTTTGTTTGGCCTAAATAAAAAAAAAAAGTATCATCAGTGCACCGTTTAAAAAAAAAAAATCCTGTTTTACTAGGCGGTTCTTTATTCATCTGTAACAAGTTTAGTTTTTTTCAAGGTCGAGAATGCACTGTCGCACTCATTTCTTCATTCATATAACAGAAGTTTTCTTGATTGATTTTGTTACTTTCCTAAATATACAGTGTAAACCAGCTTTCAGGTGACTGCTGTCGATACGCTATATGAACGAAAGCTTTCGCTTAATCGTTAAATTCAGGTGTTTTCATCCATACAGTTAGCCTCTGCAAACATTTGTGAAAGAATCGGTTGTTCTTAAGGTGTTAAGGAAACACAGCAACTCTGGAAAAAAAGAGCCAGACCACGTAAAGCAGGGGTGTTGAACTCCAGGCCTCGAGGGCCGGTGTCCTGCAGGTTTTAGATCTCACCCTGGGTCAACACACCTGAATCAAATGATTACTTTATTAGCAGGCATCTGGAGAACTTCAAGACATGTTGAGGAGGTCATTTAGCCATTTGAATCAGCTGTGTTGGATCAAGGACACATCTAAAACCTGCAGGACACCGGCCCTCGAGGCCTGGAGTTCGACACCTGTGACGTAAAGAATCACAAGTCGCTGAGTATTGAGCTCCATAGTGCATAAAAGTTGCTGACTCAGTAACTCCAGAGCTCCAAACCTCCTCTTACATTAACATCAGCACAAAAACTGTGTGCTGGGAGCTTCATGGCTCCTGTACATGTAACGTGTGGCCCGGTACTTTTGTCTATACAGTTTATATAAGGTCAAAGCCATAGTTTTACTTATCAGCACTTTCATCAAACATTGTGTTGTATTACATTTTCACAGTTCGCCCAACAACTCAGATGAGTCTGTCCACACCAACACTGGTGGCTCGTTCATCCAACCTAAAAACTCCAGTGGCTACCTGCGTCTCTTCCAATGGAAAGCCACCCGGTACAATCAGGTGTGTGGGAATTCACTTTTCCTTTTCACAGCGTGCTGTCCTCTGGTTAAGGTTTGCCTTTGTCATCTTCAGATAATGAGAGTGTTACTGCTAAATCTGTCTCATCTCCATGCTTTCCTCTTTTTAAAAACTTCTACTTTTTGTCCACTAAAATAAACATTTAGGCTACATTTACTGTATACACATGTATTTGTGCATCTCCATTAAGTCCTCACTGATGTGAGCAGGTGGGAGACCAGGGTACCTGGAGAAGTGACCACCCGAGAGTACAGGAACTCAGACGGGACATTCACGGTTCAGAGCGACTACATTTTGGTGCCCAGCAAAGAAACGCACAAAGAGACACTCACCTGCGTCACCACCTACAACGAGGAAGTCTACACTGACAGCGTCACCCTCGATATTCAGTGTAGGCCTCTTTTAAACCTAACAACCACATAACAGTACAGGCACTGAGAGCTTTTGTTGTGATAGTATTGCCAGCTAAATGTTTGTGCATGTGTGCACCAGATGAGCCAGATGTTTTAGTGGATGGGTTTGATGGAAACTGGTACCTGAACCGAGACAATGTTCAGCTGAGCTGCATAGCTGATGCCAACCCGGCCGTCTCTCTGTATCAGTGGAGAGTGTGAGTATAGCTCTAACATTTATTTTCTTACTTTCAGCACTCATGCAGCAGAGAGCAGATCATTTTCACTGGCTTCACCAGCGTGGTGTCTGAGTGTGATTCCAGCTTCTGCTTATGCATTATATTAAACTGCCATTTGACTGATTAATAGTCACAAACACCATGTAAACCCTTTATAGTATTGACCAAATTACAATAGTGTCAATTTAATTCAGTTTAGCTCATTTTTATGCCATCTTGGGTGTAATGGCCAACCTAACAGCTCATTCAAGAGCTATATTTTTAGTTGTCACAGAAACCCTGTCCCACAGCGATGTAAGCAGGCTTTTATATAAAGAACCAGTTCAAATAATATAGACTGAATGTAACTTTTAAACTCTTGCGAGCCCTGAAGTGAGGTTCCCTCTTGGTTTTATTTCTTTCCCTTTTAGCTTCCTACGATAAAAGCATTCTTTCTTCCTTTTCTGGGGAGAGTTTACGTAGTGGTCTCTGTTGTCCTACTAGTCACCGTTTTAGCTCCAGATAGCTCCAGGAGAAACCTGTTTTGATTCAACAAGTCTTCATTTTCCTGGGAGATTTCATATCCAGTGGCAAATAGTGGTAGTGAGGCTTATAAGAACAGAAGGTGTTTTTATAATTTAGCTTCCACATAGGGAGATCAGAATCCGCTTCATAATTAAAAAGTTAAAGCCTAACAGCTGCTGCTGAGTGTCTAAGAAACATTGTAATATCTGGTCGTACTTTATCAGTTACACAGGAGTCTATTATTCCTAACGGCTTTATATATTTTTGTAGCTTCTGTTTTGTGGTGTACTCCTGGGTTTGTAAACTTTGATTTCACACCACTGTGTACTGTTCAGGATTAATGGCACCATCCCGAGCAATGCTGAGATCCGAGACAACGTCCTTACCTTTAAAGGGCCGGTCACATATGACCTGCAGGGAATCTACGTGTGCGATGCAACGAACAGCATCGGGACAAGATCGGGCTCCGTGGAGGTCAGCGTTTTAGGTAAGATTACATGAATTTGTCTGAAATTCAACATTACTACTTCTGATATTGTTAATGCTTTACTATTAATAATAGTAATATATAACACTCCTTCAGAAACAAGGTTTTGCTTACTGCTTTACACTCAAATTTTCCGTGCTGCACAGTTTTTGGAGCTTTTCCTTAAAAGTGTGTTGTTGGGGGTTTTTTTTTCTGCAGAAAAACCATTACCGCAGATCGCAACGAGTGATGTCATCAGCGTAATCGCCTTATTATTGGCTGCTGGAGTGCTCCTGGGCATTACTATCACAGTCCTGGTGCTTAAAATAAGAAGTAGAAAGTACGACGCCTCGTACGTAAACAGCTCTCCATCTTTTTGCTTCACATGTGCCTGTTTTTTACGACACGGTTTAAAGCCTTTAATACATCACTTATTTTGTTTTCTGCTTGATCAGTGACTCTCCATCCAGAAAATTGTCCCAGCCAATAAGAAAAAGGCCAGCAGATGACGTCCAGGTAACGTTTGCACTGAGTGGAATTTAGATAGCACATATTTAAAAAGTTTGTAAAATGTCCACAGGGATTTGGCTAATCCACTAATAAAATAGAAATAAAAATAAAATTGTTCCGGGCCACTACTGAGAGGACAGAAACTTCAGTGAGGACTTTTATGTCGTAAAGTATGTACCTATAGTTCAGGATTTGTACTAGCTTAGATACAATTACCCCTTATTTCTTCATGTTTTCCTTCCAAGAAGACAGACTTGTTTTTTTTTAAGTAAGTAAGTAAGTAAACTTTATCTATTAAGCGCTTTTCACAGACAGACAATCACAAAGTGCTGTACACAAATATTAAAATAAACAATAAAATCAATAGACATTATATACAATGTAAAAGATCAAATGTAAAAAATGTAAAAAATATAAAATATGTAGATCAACAAAAGGCTTGTTTGAACAGAAGAGTTTTTAACTGTTTTTTAAAAGAATCCACAGAGTCAAGCAAACGTAATTGTAGTGGTAAACTGTTCCACAGCCAGTGGGCTTGAGCAAGTTTTCCAGGTTCATAAAGGCCTTTTAAAGCTTTTCTTTGCTGCTTTTTCCACTGTTCATGACCATTTTTAGAGGAATTATTTGTTTGTTTGTTAAACCACTTAACACCGACTGAGTCATTCAAGCTTAAAAAAAGTCACTTAACTCAAGGGATAAACCAGTGTTGAGTGTACACACTGGTTCAAAAGAAAGAACCAATTTTAAATTGTACTGTTAGACACTTTATTACCAGCAGCCCCCCCTCAATTTAGTTATTTGAATGTCAACCTTAACACAGTTTGACAGGCATAAAATAGTAATTTGGCATCTAGATGATCCCCAAATAGGTTTTAGCCAAAAACTTTGATTGGTATGCAGTATGTTCTCAGGAAATTTCAAGTAACTGGACAAGTGGAAGACAACAGAAGACCTGAAAACTATTTACAGCAGATAAACAGTATCTGACGCCGCTTTCTTAAGAAACAGGAAGAAAAATCCAGCAAAAACATGACACAGGAGCTGGGAGATGCATCTGGCCCCTCTCTTGAATAGTTTTCGGTTCACTGACGCCTCATCAGGATTGGTCTCAGTGGAAGTGTGGATGTTAAGAAGCTATTCTTAATGAAGGGAAACAGGGAGAAAAGGGTGGCGGTATGCCACATTACACAAGAACTGGCCTGAAAATCAGTGTCAAATTTAAAAATGTCATTAGATATCAGGTCAGGATAGAGTTACAGTGACTGTCTTCAGCCATCTGTAAAACACTGTGGAGGTTCTGCCACGGTTCAAAGCTGCATTTCAGCCAGTGGTGAACATAGATTATAGTAGATAGAAAAACATGAACATAGCAAATGACCACAAACACACTTCCAATTCTATCAAAAGCATACCTGGATAGAAAAACACAGCGGAGCACTATCAGTCATGGATTGTCCTCCCCAGACCCTGGACATCAGCATTAGCCGCGTGGGGTCATCCTGACAGAGAACGGAGGAAAAGCCAGCCAACATCCAAAGAAGAGCTTTGAGTACCCTTCAAGAAGCTTAAAGAATTATTCCTGAAGACTAATTAAGGAAATTACAATAAAGCTTGACTGAGAGTGTTCAGGCTATGTTGAAGAGTAAAGGCAGTCATACTAAATACTGACTGTAAATCTTATTAGAATTGTACAAACTCTGTTTTTGCCTTATATGCCTTATTTATGTATTTCCATGTAAGTTTGTACCTGTTTCCCATCTTCCTTCACTGAAAAAAAGACCATGTTGGATTTACTTAACTTAATTCAATAGTGGACACTGGTGGCACACAGTTGTTTTGCTTTGGGAGAAACTTAAACAACTTAGTTAAATCAACATAACTTATTCATATTCAATAAACCTGTGCATTTTGTGTTGATTAAACAGGATTGAAACATGTGTAGATGAAGTAAGTTGAACTCCTGGAATATTTTAATCGTTCACAATTTTGTCATTTTATTCCAAAACTATTTAATAGCTTTTACCCCAGTACTATGTGGTCACTTAAATACTACATGTTATCTTCATATTATATAATGTTCAACAAAGTCTAGAGTCTGGTTAACATAAACATTAAATGGATTTACAGCAATTACCTTCCTCCTATCTTTATACAAGTTGGAGGGGTGGCTGGGGCATAACCCTGAAGTGATAGATTAAGAGGCAGGGTACACCTTGGACAGCTAACCAGTCTATCACATAGAGACAAACAACCATTTACATTCATGGGCAATTTGGAATTAACCTAACTCTAATAACTGCATGATTTTTAACTGTGGGAGGAAACCAGAATACCCAGAGAGAACCCAGTGCAAACTAGCCAGATTGCAGATTTGAACCCAGGACCTTCTTGCTGTGAGACAACAAAATTGACAAAAGTTTGAAATCTCATGTGATCTTGTGAATTTCATAAGTCCAGCAACTAGCCACTCTTACTAGATTGTATCATGTCATCTCAACAAGAACAAATTAAGGTGTTGAATTTCATACAAATCCTACATGATTTAATTACGTTCACCATAGAAACATGAAATTATTTTGTTCAAATTACAAGTTAGACTTTTGTAAATGAAACAACCACCCAGCCTTCAGCGGCTGCTCGACTTGACTGAGATGGATGCCTTCCTCAAACCACGATCCAAAGCCGTCAGGATGAAATCACATGCAGTGTCGCGAGATTTAACATCGCTATATTATTGACTTACTTACTCACTCGAACATGATATGAACAATTTAATATACCATCTCTGCATATCATGCAGTTTCTACACTATATCTACACTTCACTTTAAAGCATCAGGCAATTGTGTTGAATACACGCAAGATGCTTACATAAATCCAAGAGATGGGCAATCCCTTTTTTTCAGTGTAGTGAAATTTAAACCCCCCCACAGATGATTCAAGACACACAATACTGTAGATCTTTAATAAACACGCCTCCTTTCTTCACAGCATTCAGCACGGTTTTACGAAGAGCTTCCAAGCACAGCTGACTATGTGAGCTACAGACTGGCCTGTAACAAAGAGGATTACCCAGAGCCCTACTCCCCTCCAATCAACCCTCCTCTTACATTTCTTCCCCAGCACCCCTACCACTCTACTCCTCCAAACCCTGCAACGACCATCAGCAGCACCGCCGCATCAGGAAACACCTTCTCTCCTCCTTCCCACACCACTGCCATCTTTAAATACCCCTCTGTACCAGGTCTGTCCTCTCCTCCCCCAGGAGTAGCAGCGTACACTTTTCCCAAAGAGCAGTATGTCTGAAACGACATCAGCGAAACGACACGAATGAAAAAAACCCCAAACATATTTAACCTGACTGGACTATGGGGCAGTGTCTCTGCACCACTGAGGATAAGGACAATAAAGGTTTGGCTATTGGACTTTGAATTAAGGCCAGTTTGGAAACATTTTCTCTCTTTGTCCTGATTTATTGTGCTCTACTTGTTCAATGAAAAAAGGAAGGCTGTGACCCTTAAAGGTGAATTGAATTTCTTTTGAAAAATGTCTATTTCATGGTTGTATTAGATTTTGATTATATCAAACTGAATGGATGGGGTTATCTCTTGATGTGGTTGATTACTTACTTTATCCTCTATAGCATCATTTTGTAAAAAAAAAAAAGAAAAGAAAAAAAAAAGAAAAAAAAGGAAAAAGAAAATACAGTTTCCTACTTGATATTTGATTCCCATTGTCTTCATCCCGTGGAACAACAGATATTACCTTTTGATTTTACCTCTTGGTTTAATGTAATACTACTGCTGTGCTTGTATTTTGTATAATCTACCTTTTTTTCTATGTTAAGAAAAATGTTTTTATTTACTGAGGAGATTGTGTGATGATTTGTAAAGTTGATGTTTTTATTTGTGGTATCTGTGGGTTTTAGCATTCATTGACACTGGTTGTTTGATGAACTTGAATTTGTAGCATTTAAATAAAAATGATCACATAAATGTGCATCAACAGTCTAGTAGCTGGGTAAAACAAACTCACCGCGACATGGCTGTGATGGTGGGACCCTCTTTTGACATTCAGATCTGTTTGAGATCTTCGTGGCACAGATTCAACAAGGTGCTGGTAACACTCCTCAGAGATTTTGGTTAATACCGACATGGCAGCATCACACAGTTGCTGCAGATTTGCTGCAGGTCCAGGATGAGAATATCCGGTTCCAACCCATCCCAAAGCTGCTCTATTTAATTAATTAATCTAATAATGGTGTGTTATCCTGCTGGAATCAGGAGCCTCAAGACGATGGGTACACTGTGGTTATAAAGACAACCTGCGGTGTTTCAAGGACGCTCAGTTGGCACTTAAGGGCCCAAAAAGTAAAATCCCCCACCATCACACCACCAGTCTGAGTCATTAATAAAATCCAGGATGGATTCATGCTTTTGCGTTATCTATACTAAACTCTGACCCTACCATCTGAGACCCTTCTGACCGGGCAACATCTTTCAAATTTTCAGTTGTCCAGTTTGGTGAGTCTGAGATGCTCTTCTGCATACCTTGGCTGTAACAAGTGGTTATTAAAGTTACGCCTTCCTAACAGCTCAAACCAGTCAGGCCTTTCTCCTCTGACCTCTGGCGTCAATAAGGCATTTTCATTCGGAGAACAGCTGCTCACTGGATGTTTTCTCTTTTTCTAGTCATTCTCTGTAAAACAGAGAGATGGTTGTGCGGGAAGATCAGCAGTTTCTTAAAATATTTAGAACAGTCCATCTAGCCAATAAACGTGCCACGTTCAAAGTCACTTTATTCACCCTACAACTCCATTGTAATGCAGGTCATCTCGACAGTGTCTACATGCCCAAATTCAGTGAGTTGCTGCCATGTGATTGGCTGATTAGATCTTTGAGTTAACCAATAGAACAGATCTACCTAATCAAGTTTCTATAAGTAGGCGGCCCATTTAAATAATTGTGTTGCAAACACTGAAGTCTGCAATGGCTTTCTTTCATTTTGGATTTAAAAAAAAAATCTCTCTAACATTAGTGACCAATTTACTTTTTAACTAGTGAGACTGAATAAAAAGTTATTAAAATTTAACCTGTCCATGCTGAAAGGGTAACTGAATTTGTTTGTGTGTGATAGTTTCACACACAAACAAACTCTCCCATGTACACAACTATGCACTTACTCTGTGATTTAAATCCCTCAGGGATTTAGCTAATCATTTCAAAGAAGCAGATTAACAGCGGGATCAAGAAGTGTCAGCCCCACTAATTGTAAGAACAACCAGAAATGACACTTTAGCTTCCTAATGCTGAAGGCCTGTTTATTTAAAATGTGGATTTGGGCCAACAAGGCTTAGCACTGAAAGGAACAGGATATTAGCTTAGTAATAACAAAGCGAGTGCATCGACTCACTCTTGAGTCTGCTGCTGCTGCCGCTGGGCTTTAAAGTTGATGAATATTGTAATCAGTTTCTGATTGTACCAAGGGAACGCCTTGTTCCTCTGCATAAATCTGATCAGATTTACTATTAAGCTCTCAGACAATAAGTATATAAATGCATACGTTGTACTTCCATAAAAGAAAACTGCTCCGAGTGGCACCAGGCTCAGATTATTTTCTTTTGGTTTCATTTTCTGATTTATTATGAACCTTAATATCTTGTTGGGATTTGATGAACTGAAGCTAAAACTGATCTCATCTCACATTACATGCTACCTAAAAGTCCCTCCTGCTCCTCTACAAAGATAAAACCTTATTTTAAAAAGAAGGATTACGAAAAATGGACCCCAAGACCATGCACACATGCAGGATCAGTTTTTTATTAACTGGAAATATACATCTTGGTATGTGCAATGATAAAGACCATGCTACGAGGAAACACGGCAAATGACTGCAAGATGCCAGATATCTAAATCAATTTCAACACTAATCCCATCAGTACAGGTTAAGCTTCCCATTTGCTCCTCATATGATCCGATGAAGTAATCTGAAGCCTTTGATTTCACTGTTTACCTAACAAAACAAGATACAATAAAAAAAACATTGTTTGATCATACTTTGACTATACAAATGAATATTTTTGCTGAGATCCTCGCCTACTAAATCATTAAAACCTCTTGTTTTTTGCACAAGATATTTTTGTATTTAAGCTGACACTAAAAGAAAAACAAAGGACAAAGAAAATATAAGAAGATATTAATCTCTTTTAATCCCCCCCTTTTTTTTTTTTTTATCCCTGAGCTTTGAGTGCATCCTCTGCGAGGCTATATGAAAATGACTGTTGATAACATTGATCAGCATTCCCACTTTGGTCACAGCTTGAAGAGGATGATGTAAGAAAATAAAAGAAAAACTGCACTCTATGAATATGAAAAAAAAAAAAGGATTTCATTACAGTAAAACCTCTGTGAGATTTTCACATGTGAAAGACGTGTAGAGGAATGTCAGCTTCATCCAGTGCAGCCTTGGCTGTATGAGTAGTTGCGTGAAAGGCTAACCCATCCACTCATGCATATATCTTGCATAATAGATGATTTTGGTATAACTGATATTCTAAACCAGCAGGAGAAACAAAGACGGACAGAGAGAAAGGAAAAACCCATTAATACTTCAGTCTAAATCAGTTTACCGATCCTTCGTCCCTTCCTGCTCTCAGTCTTGTGAAGTCAGTCTCTGCAACTGGATTCCCCGAGAAACTCGTGCATCAGAAAGACAGAACGATGAAAGCCTCAGGCACCTGAGGGCAGGCTATTTTCAGGGCCACGAAATATTCACCTTTCAATCTCAAACACATTTTTTTGGAGTAAAGAAGTTGTTGGACTCAAGATCATCATGATACCATGGTGGCACCACTGCTAGGACTGGCTGTTCTGTTTCTAACTACCAGTCTGGTCACTTTGGGGGCAAATGGTAAGAGTTTTCCAGTGTCCGTGGATTAATTTACACTTTTATTGTTATTGTCTACATAACATCAGACACTGATTATTATAACATCACCTAAGTAGGTACTTCAGTACCTGCAATTCTGTTGGAATTATTGCATAACAGACAAACTAGTAAAGACTTATTACAATTTCTATGGTATTTTTTACTCTCTGTCACATTTCAAAATTCGTTATGCTCAAAAAAATTTGAGACTTTTGTACTGTTTTTTAAACAGAAAAATGGATAAATCTGTTTGTATTTGTCTCACATGGATCAAATGATGATATACAGAACCTTGCAGATGAAATTAAAAACAAAGAAGAAAGAAAATGTGTTTGAAAACTGAATCTGGCATTAAAAAAATATTAGAATTGCTTTTTATAACATTACACTGCCTCTGAAACTGACTGTGTAATCAATCCTGCAACCGAACACTGACCAGGCATTTGACACCACCGTCTCCTGTTGCTTAATAGACACTCACAAACAAAGTGTTTGTGTGTGGGTCCATTATTTTATGGACCCACACACATTGTACTCACACACATTGGCCATTGTATCCTCTGCCTCCTCCAGATGTGCAGATCAATCATAAAGGGGAGGTGGTGTACCAGGACACCAGTGTGTATGGGGTGGTGGACAACGCGGTGACCCTGGAGTGTGGTACCACCGTGCCTGACATGTATATATGGAGCTTCACCAAACCCGGCACTGAAGCAATAAAGGCTGTGGTGTATAATGTGGGTCAAGGAATAAAGACCCAGAAGTTGGCTGAGACACTCGGCCAACCAACAGTCATCTCAAACAGCTCAGCTTTAAAGATCGAGAAGCTCCCTCTGGCATCACATGGCTTATTCACCTGCCAGGCCTTCTATGACATAGCACAGGAGGCCAAAGTCTACTACTACTATGTCCATCTGACTGTTCGAGGTAAGAACTCCCCTCAGAAACAATGTTCTTCCTAAACACTCTCAGATCACGGCAAAAAAGAGCTAGTCTGCACAAGGTGAAAAACGTCATCGGCTTAATATGTACATATAAAGACAGCATTACCCAAGAATCACGAAAGAGAGAATAGTACTCCAAATGTGGAGGCCAAGAAAGTGAAGGCATAAAGTGACACCTTGATGTCCACACAGGTGTGGGCCCTTTTTTCATATCACCCTACACACAGTTTTGGAGCTCAGTTGGTCAACACAGCCTGCCATAAATTCCAAGATGCTTGTCAGTGTCACCTGCTGTGATCAGTGATTCTTGATTCAAGCTACTAGCCATCAATGGCAGTATTTCGCTTTGCTGCTCAACGTAGTGAAAGATGTTTTTCAAAGAAGTTTCCAAAGAGACTTGCAGTGGAAACGTGGTTTCCACTAGAGCGATACAAGAGGAGAGCTTATGTATTTGGTTGCTCAGAAAATTACCAAGAAGGTAACTGTGAGCCAGGCTGTTTGTCTTTGCAGGCAAAGACCAGATCCTCCTCCTTGTGCATGCAGCAGTTATCTTGTTTGTTGTACTTGTCTCAGGTCTCTACTACTACAAGCACAGATTAAACAGGAGTTGCTGTTGGCCTTGTGACTACATCGGAAGACACAAAAACAGGCCCAGGTCCCAGGCAGTGAGGTGCAGATGGAGACTCTGAAATATGTTAGAATCTGACACGTTCTCTTAAACATGCCATCAAGCATTCCTGACAGAAGAAAGACAACAGCCAGAGTGCATTAACAATCAAAAGTGGTGTGATAAAGTATATAATGGAGTTGAAGGGTGTGATGTTTGTGACTGGGCTATAAGTGCAAAAATGAGGTCCTTGGTACTGAGGAGCCTTGGGAAGATTAACTGATATCAAAGCCTCTTCGAAGCTGAAGATTGTGTTATTTATTGAACACTGTGACTCATTTTCAGTGAAGACGGTAAACATACCTTCACGTGTGTAACTTTATCTTAACCACAGTGCCTGTCAGCAAGCCTTACCTCCTCGTGAACGATGCTCCTCCAGTGGAAGGATCTACAGTGTGGATGAACTGCAGTGTGGGAAATGGGACTGGACCGATCCTGTATGTGTGGCACTATGAAACCTACAATGGTAACGCCACAACCTTTGAAATGGGCAACAGCAGCATTATTAACATGACCAACGTTAACCGCAATCACACCGGTTGGTACCGCTGTGTGGCCAGCAACGCCGTCAACAGCGAGAGCTCCAAACGTCTATGGCTGGACATCCTCTGTGAGTATAATTAGATCAGGCAGACCTATTTCTTCGTTTGTTATTCATTTCTTCATTTAACAATTAAAAGAAAGTATCAGTATGTAAAAACTTAATGCACTGAAGGTGTTTTGAGCATTTTTCAGTTAAATTTATTTACTTCTGTATTGTTTCCATCTAAAAAAAAAAGTAATGCCCTGTTAAGAATTTGGCTTTTATCCCCAAATTCAAAAAATGCTGATCACAGTACAAAAATTATGCAATTATCTGAATTTTTAGGGAATTACACATATTAGGGTTAATTTAGCTGCTGTATGTCTCAACTGCTAATGTAAAACTAAGTAAGAGTCCTACTTTAAACTGGATTTCTTATTAGCTTTCTGTAATCTGCATTTAACACGCCTGTGTTATGTGGGCTTGGGCTTGAAGCTTTCCTTGTTGATAAAGCTTGTAGTTAATGATGGATCAAGTTAGAGTTGGTTTGCTTTCTGTCGCATAAAACAAAGATTTCTTTGTTTCACAGGCACATAACACGCCTGTGTCCCTTATTTCTTGATTTGCGTTCATATTCTTTCTCCTCAGTTGGACCAGACATTCCTCAGATAGACGTGACTCCGTACACTATGACCAGGCGGGGTTACACAGCTCTGGAGATGGAGGCTGTTTCCTTGCTGTGTCAGGCCCAGTCCAATCCAGCCAGTCAGTACGTCTGGTTCTACAACAGCTCCCAGGTCTATACTGGGCAGAAGTTCACCATCACCAAGATCCTCCGTATGCACACTGGTGACTACACCTGTTTGGCACAGAACACCTACCTCAACACCAGCTCCAATAACACCATCAGCCTGACTGTCTACTGTGAGTGTGACCTCTGACCTCGTGACCATGCTATTAATCATCTTACTCCTCTGTCAATCCTTGTATGCTCCACTGACCTGAGCTGTTCCATCGCTGTACTGCATTTACCAGGATTATAAAACACTACAATGTCATTAAAATCACAATTTCACATTTTTAATAAAACACTACAAACAACTTTTATTTTCATCTTTCTTGTTCATGAATATCCTACCAACTTCTAACTTCATATGTTCTCCCCCCACAGACCCCCCAGATGGCTCCCCGTCCTGTTCTGTGGAGCCGGCCCTGAATCACACCTCTCTGCGGCTGCTGTGTTCCTGGCCTGGTGGATTCCCCTCACCTTCCCTCCACTGGACTGGAGACCTGATACAAGATCAGTTCAACACACCCCAGCAAACAAGTTCAGCCTCCAACACTACCATCCTCATCAGCACTGCAATCTCACTGCCCTCTGGAGGCCCGACTTCTAATAACAGCTTGTTTACGTGCGTGGGCTCCCATCCTGCCTTGAAACAGTCGACACAGTGCAGCACACGCACATGTGGGTGCAGAAATGTCAACAAAGAACAACAGAAAGTTAAACAAATGAGAGAGTAAATGTGAAGATTATACACTTTCAACATCACTCATTTGATTTATCCTCCATCAGATATTCCCCCTGCAGAGCCAGTGTGTTTTGTTGACGGGACTAATGACAAACAGTACTTCATGATGTCCTGCTCCTGGGAAGGAGGGTTCCCTAAAGCCTTGGTGTGGTGGGAGGGACCTGCGGGCCAGAGCAGGGGTGGAAAAGAAAACTCCAACATCCTGATCCTTCCGTACGGGACAGCTCACAGCGGGAAACCTTACACCTGCTATGCCAGGCACCCACTTCTGGTTCAATCCAAGACCTGCAGCCTCACACTGGGTCGGTGCGGGTGATGTTCAGCTTACTTAATCTGAGAACCATGTTATCACTTCTACACAAACATTGCACAAAGATTTTAAAGGATCCTTAAAATTTTAAGCCTTTGAATTGTGACAACTTCATGTACAATTTCAGACATGTTTTAGACCTTTTTAATGGAAGGAATAAAACGTAAATGCCATTATTAATTTATTTGAAATTTTATTTTCTAATTCAGGATGTTACATAGAATAAGTTAAAATATGTCACGTTTATCTGAGTGATGCTTCGTTATAACAAATGCTCATCATACGAATTTGCTCAACCACACGAATTCAATTTAGTTTTATTTATAAAGCACCATATCACAACAAGAGTTGTCTGAAAGTGCTTTACATTGTAAGATAGACACTACAATAATATAAAGAAAGCAGAGAAAACTCCAACAATCATATAACCCCCTATGAGCAAGCGCTTTGGCGACAGTGGGAAGGGAAAACTCCCATTTAACAGGAAGAAGCCTCAAGCAGAAACAGGGTTACTAAGGGTCGGGCATCTGCATCGACAGTTTGGGGTGAAGAGAGGAAGACAGGAAAACAGGAAAGCTGTCATGAATAGAGAAACTACTGCATACATAGAGACCAAAAGAATTTATTTTACCAGTTTGTAAACATGCTTTATATTTCCTATTAAATCTGCATTTTAATATATGAGCAGGCCATTACAGATGTTGTCTGGTCAAACCAAGAACAAAATTATACTGGTTGAGAAAAACTTTGGGACAAATATTATGAAGTCTTTGACCCCTTTCTTAGGTTTGAACCTGGATTTGACTAAAGCTTACATACCAGAGGTTAACATATAATCCATATTTTTAGTCAAAAATGTGACAATATTCTTCTTCAACAGACCTGCATGTATGATTTTGTCTTAAACACAGTGCCTGTCAGTAAGCCTTACATCCTGATGAGTAATACTTCTCCAGTGGAAGGATCTTCAATGTGGATGCGCTGCAGTGTGGAAAATGGAACGGAACCGATCCAGTACACCTGGCATTATGAAACCTACAATGGTAACGCCACAACCTTCGCACTGGGCAACAGCAGCATCATCAACATGACCAATGTCAACCGCAACCACACTGGCTGGTACCGCTGTGTTGCCAGCAACGCCGTCAACAGCGAGAGATCTGACCGCCTGTGGCTGAACACTCTGTGTGAGTTTTAATATATAAACATTTTTAAAACAAGTTTTCAGTAAATACATTAAAAAACTACAAGCAATTAAAAGCAAACAACTGTTACAGACCACAAGTAAGCGAAATTTTTGTTTTCTGTACTTGGATTTTTTTTAGTACCCAGCATGATTCAGTTTTTTCTTTGATATTTTATGTCTGATTAAATTTAAAGAGAATGCGCTGGTATCTGGCACCAAGATTTTAGCAACAGATCCTTTAATTCCCATACGTTGCAAGATAGGGCCTCCATAGATGTGACTTATATCACCGACAAAACTTGTTGTTGTGCTCCTCAAACCATTCCTGAAACATTTTTACTTTGTGGCATGGTGCCTCTATCCTGCTGAAAGAGGCCAAAGCCAACTGCAGAAGCCTGCTGATGCTGTCTGCTCTTGTTAACCATAACTAACAGCACATCCCACAAGTTGGCAAGAATCCTGAAAGTGGCACAGGGACCAAGAAAACCATGTCATTGTCTGTACTGTCTTCTCCTTGCTTTCTGTAATATCAGGAACCAAATTAAAAGTCCCTCTACTCACATATAGCCCTTAATTACACATTTACATAACATCCTCAAAACCTAACAGTAACATTTTGACCCGAAAGAGAGTGCTCTCAGAGTGCAGGCTTACTTGTTGTTCCTAGATTTTCCTAAAGTACACTGAGAAGCCTTTAGCTATCAGGGTCTCTCCTGTGCAGCTCCCTCTTTGGGTTTGGGAGACAGAGAGCTACTCTACTTTTAAGATTGGGCTTGAAGCCTTCTTTGTTGATAAAGCTGGTAGTTATGGCTGTATCAAGTAAGGGTTAATTTTCTTACTGTAGCATAAAACAAGATTTCTTATCAGACTAATATGAGTTTTGCACATAACACGCCTGTGTCCCTTATTTCTTGATTAAGGGAAAGAATTCATATTCTTTCTCCTCAGTTGGACCAGACATTCCTCAGATAGACGTGACTCCGTACACTATGACCAGGCGGGGTTACACAGCTCTGGAGA
>NW_024582808.1:438982-455653 GCF_018398535.1 Haplochromis burtoni
TTTATATCTCTCCTCTCCTTCATCAGATATTCCCCCTGCAGAGCCACTGTGTTTTGCTTATGTGACTAATGACAAACAGTATCTGACGATGTCCTGCTCCTGGGAGGGAGGGGCCCCGAAAGCTTTGGTGTGGTGGGAGGGCCCCGAAGGTCAGAGCAAAGGTGGAGAAGAAACCTCCAACAACTTTACCCTTCGCTATAGCACTGTACGGTTTGGGAGACCTTACAGCTGCCATGCTAGACATCCACTTCTGGTCCAAACCAAGACCTGCAGACTCACGCTGGGTCAGTGCACATTTTCACTTCATTCTTTTTGATCGATGCTGATGCAGTGCAGAGTCACATTTGTATACACGGGAAATTATTTGGAGTGTTCCTTCCACCTGAAAACAAATTATCTATCTTTCAGTAAACTAACATGATTTTAAAATCAGCATCTGAGGTCCTTTGATACAACACATGCAATAACTGACCACCAGCTAAAAAAATCAATATGTGATGTCTTACTACCCAAAATTATACAGCAGTACAAATATATTCAAAATGATCTTATCAGTGTTCATAAGCTGGGGTATTTTTTTTTTAATTTTTAAGGTTCATTGTGCCTCTAAAGCTGACCATTTAAGAGTTGTCTTTACTTGATCTATTAAAAAAAAATCTCAGCGACAACAATTTGTCCTTTTAACTCTGCAAAACATGACTGGTTAAGCCTGAGCATAATGACAAATGGTATACACATGTCCCTTTGTCTTCATAAAATAGTATCACTGCATCAGCATTTATTAGTAATTTTGTATTAACATGCCCACATCAGATTAAAACTATACTATTCGAGAAACTTTGAGCCTCTTTCTCAGTTTGGTGTCCTGATTGGCCAAAAGTTCACACATACTGGAAATGAAATTATAAGATCATCTTTTTAGTGTTTGTTTACTGCCCTTCAGTTCTACTACTGACTGTTAACATCCAGAAACATCTGTGTTATTCATCTTCATTGTAGTCCCCGTCAATAAGCCTTACATCCTGATGAGTGATACTTCTCCAGTGGAAGGATCTTCAATGTGGATGCGCTGCAATGTGGAAAATGGGACTGAACCGATCCGGTATGTGTGGCAACGTGAAACCAGCAGTGAAGACGTCACAACATTTGCACAGGGCAACAACAGCATCATCAACGTCACCAACGTCAACCGCAACCACACCGGCTGGTACCTCTGTGTCGCCAGCAACAATATCAACAGCCAGACATCAGATCGCGTGTGGCTGGACACCATCTGTAAGTATTGAAGCTGAGGTAGGGAATCACTGGACAAAAGAAAAAACGACCAAAATCATGATATTTTGGTCAATGGCTTATTTTTTTCTGATCAGACTGAGTGAATCATTTTTGGCATTATAGCTGCTTTACAACAAATGACCGCCACAGTTGGTGACCTAATGGCAACAGGATGCAGTAATTTTGTGTGTGATCCTACATGGATCACATGATAAAACTTTTCATTGTACCCTGGTTTGAATTTTAGCTCTTAACAACATTTTCTTGCTCTGCTTTCAGCATAAGTTGTTTGTTTCTTGTATATCTTACATGCACTGCTACGTTTTCTCATCAGTTGGCCCAGATGTTCCTCAAATAGATGTGACTCCACCTCGTACAGTAAAGCAGGGCTACACAGCTCTGGAGACGGAGGCTGTTTCTTTGCTGTGTCAGGCCCAGTCCAATCCAGCCAGTCAGTACGTCTGGTTCTACAACAACTCGCAGGTCTACACCGGGCAGAAGTTCACCATCACCAAGATCCTCCGTGTGGATGCTGGCGACTACACCTGTTTGGCACAGAACACCTACCTCAACACGCGCACCAAAAAAACCATCAGCATGACCGTCTACTGTGAGTGTGACCTCTGACCTCTAACCATTACGATCATTTCACTTTCAATTAAACCTCTCCTGTAATGCAGAAATCCTCATAGGTTCCTTTGTTTTAATTCATCCTTGGCTGTGGGGATGAACACAGTATGGGGATGACGTCTGACTCAGATACTAATTAAAGATGTCAATAAGAAATAACAAGAAGCAGAAGTGCCACACCTCAGTTTCTACAAAGACAGACCATGCTCCATGTTTATTGGACAAATATGGTAGAGAAATATAATGGCCATTTCATTGCTATAGCCCACTCCAAGGCGACTCCTAACCCATTTTAACGTGTTTTGTGATGGTCAAATGTGAGACAAGCTTTTGTGATCCTTTTTGGTCAGGAGTGGTTTTCTCCTTGGAGCATTTTTGCCTAGTCTCTTTGCTGTTGTTAAATCATGACATCTGACCTTTACTGAGGAAAGTGAAGCCTCGATTTCTTTAGATGTTTTTCTAGGTTCTTTTGTGACTTTCTGGATGAGTTGTTGATGCACTACTGGAGTAATTTTGGTAGGCCTGCTAAATCTGGGAAGTTTCATCACTGTTCCAAGTTTTGATTTGTTATTTGTGGATAACTCGCTGGAATCCGAAATACTTAGTAGTAGCTTTGTAACCATTTCCAGACAGATAGATGTCAGTGACTTTGTTTCTCATCTGTTCTTGAGTTTCTTTAGAACTTTGATGTGTTGCTATCTGAGATTTTTTTCGCCTACTTCACTTTGTCAGACAGATTCCAGTAAAGCAGCTTCTGGTTCTGTCAGTAATCAGGCCTGGGTGTTGCTCATGAACCTGAACTCAGCTTCCCAAAATATGTGTATATAATCAAATAATTTTATAACTTACTCATGCCCAACATTGTAAATACACAACATCTTTCTTGGGCCTTGATTTCACCGCACTTTAAACATCATTACCTTGTTACCTCTATCATATCCCCACAGACCCCCCTGATGGCTCCCCGTCCTGTTCTGTGGAGCCGGCTCTGAATCACACCTCTCTGCGGCTGCTGTGCTCCTGGCCTGGTGGATTCCCCTCACCTTCCCTCCACTGGACTGGAGACCTGATACAAGATCAGTCCAACACAGCCCAGCTAACAAGTTCAGCCTCCAGCACTACCATCATGCTGCCCTCTGGAGGCCTGACTTCTAATAACAGCTTGTTTACATGCCTGGGCTCCCATCCTGCCCTGAAACAGTCGACACAGTGCAGCACACGCACATGTGAGTGCAGCAATGTCAACAAACAGTAAAAGAGAAGTTAGTGGCAGTATTGTGATCATGTATCTGAATGTGTTTATATCTCTCCTCTCCTTCATCAGATATTCCCCCTGCAGAGCCACTGTGTTTTGCTTCTGTGACTAAAGACAAACAATACTTGATGCTGTCCTGCTCCTGGGAGGGAGGGGCCCCGAAAGCCTTGGTGTGGTGGGAGGGCCCCGAAGGTCAGAGCAAAGGTGGGGAACAAACCTTCAACATCCTGATCCTCCACTATGGCACAGCTCGCAGTGGGAAACCTTACACCTGCCACGCTAAACACCCACTTCTGGTCGAAACCAAGACCTGCAGACTCACACTGGGTGAGTGCACATTCTCACTGTACAACAAATAGCAGATATAAATTGTTAAATAATTAGTCTGTACATTGTCACACGTAGAGGCGCCAGTGCTGCAGACACAGCGCAGAGTCGTGTCTGTGTACGAGGGGAGCGACGTTCAGCTTACCTGCAGTCTGAGAGACAACTACCTTCCTGTCAATGAAATCACCTGGTTTAATAATCAGGGTGTCGGTGTGCAAGACACCTCAAAGTACATGCTTCTGAGAACGTCTGCATGGGCCAATCTGACTGTGAAAGACACAGATGAAACTCAAGACAGCGGCGAGTACAGGTGCTCCACTTCCAACGCAGTGGGAGGAACCGAAATCAATATCACTTTAGTCATCAAGAGTAAGGACCTGTTTTATTTTTCTGATCTTTTTTGGGCTTGTTGAATAATTTCCCTGTTGAGAACTGTATTACATTCCTTGAGTCTGTACAGCATATGAATCTCAGTCAGCTTAGAATAAAGATGTGAAGCGAGAGGGAAATGTGTCGACTTCTTCTCCTGATATTTTCCAGTTAAAAACACCTTAAATCAGAATTCAATACACAAAAAAACAACATGGAAAACTCATTCTTTCACTTTTTACTTTTGTGCAGTTTAGACAATGCTTTCACTGTCTAAATTCAGCCGAGGGGTTAATATCTCCAGTTTAATATATTGGTAATAGAAGTATTACTTAAAAGTAATTAGTAGTCTGGGAATTGACTACACATTATTTAATGGAAATCCACACATTAATTGATTAGATATACAAACTGGATTGATGTCATATTGAAGTCATATTTATTTATGTTTGTTTTATGTGTGTATAAGAGTACCCCATGCCACCCAATGCAACCCTGGTCAGAGTGATGTACACCAGCCGACAGCGTAATGAGGTGGAGCTGGAGTGGGTGGTGGAGAATGAGGAAGCAGGAAGTTGGACAGGTTTCTTCTTGGAGCACCGATGGTTGTCTGAGCGTCCACGAAGGAAAGGAAGTGGGAATGACTCTTCAAGTGAGCGGATGGAGGAGAAAGTTGGTCCCGTAGTCTGGTACCGTAACATCCTCCAGGATCCAGCTGTCAGGATTTATACAGTGGGGAGCCTGACGCCAACGGTTACCTACCAGTTTCGCATCATACCGGTGAACCACCGCACTGTGGGACACCCTTCTACTCCAAAGACACCAGGTACAGGAAATGCGAGACATATGAGACTTCTGGCAAAGAATTGGGCAAAGTGGGTGGGGGGCTTTAACAAAAATGTATTAAAATTTATCTGAAAAATTAACCCACAATACTCTAGTTCAACAGAGTTTACATTAATGTGGAACCTAGTAGTCATTCCTATTATGGGATAACGGTACGGTGAACGCTTATCACTTTGCAGATGTGTTTTCACAGAGCTCAGCTCCTTTGCAATGTTTAACTCTGATGTGTTTTAGTGGAACCACGCAACAATTTGTACCCCGCTGTGATTGGAGCAGCTATTGGTGGGATGATTGCAGCCATTGTCACTGTTCTGCTGCTCATGTTCATCCTCCGTAACTGCACCATCAATCCCCGTGAGTCCTCCACACACATGACCACCACCAGCATCTTGCTGACCTGTGCATAAAGCAACATTATGTAGCTTTAATACTCTGTATCTTCCCCCAGGACTCCATGACTTGCTGTTTGGCTTGTAAGTATATGTGTATCTGTTGCAACCTTCACCCGGCACTTTATTAGGTACACACTGGTAGTATTGGGTTGGACCATCTTTTACTTTCCAATCTGTCTGAATTCTCTGTGATATTTTCTGACCTGAACCATTTCTGTTATGTTTCAGTCTTGTTTCCAGAACAAAACGGCTACATGTTCGTCAGAAGTTATTGTGGGTAACCTCTGCTTGTACAGCTTGCAAGGGATAACCTCGGGAAAACACAGAATCTATTCTAATGATCATCAAACCATGTCTTTATTGATCATTACTGAGGTGTCAAAACTTGTTATTAAAGGTACTCGAGAGATGTTCAAGGGGTAACAAGTTAAGTAAGGTCTTGAAAACATCATCCAGTGCTTTTTAGTTCAATTCAGTCCAATTCTATTTTATTTATACAGCACCAAATCACAACAGCAGTTGCCTCGAGTAGCATTATATTGTAAAGTAAAGAACTTACAATAATAGAGAGAAAACCCCAAAATCAAATGACCCCCTGAGAGCAATCACTTGGCTACAATGGTAAGAAAAAACATCTAAAAGAAATTGACTCAGGTTGGGGGTGTTTCTACAGCTTAAAGAGGTCACCTGCCCCATCATGTCAGGTCCTCCAGGGGAAAAACAAGGCATTCTGTACTCAGCAGATATATAATTTCTTTAGTTTTTTCTAGTTCTGTGCCTTCCAAATTGTACAAAACGCCACCGTCGAGAGATGCCCGAATGGAGCTCTTCATCCTGCATTTGTAAATATTAGTGAGTCTTTTCTGCTTATACTTTTAGCTGTCAGCTGATTCAAAACACTGCAGCAAGAGTAATAACAAGGACTGGAAAGAATGAGCCTGAATAATCAGGCTCTATTAAATTCTAAATACCTTTTTGTACTATATCATCCCGATAGAGGCCTTCAAGCTCCGTTTCAAGGCTTATTTCTGATTCTGAGAATTTCCAGAATCAGAAAGCGGACAACTGCTCTACCTCCCTTTTGATTAAGATTGCAGTAAATAAAGCAACCCTCAAGCAGCTCTTAGTTATGTTGCTACAGCCTGTGTTTATGTGCCGCTCTTGGATAGCAGGAATGTTTGCTTTCTCTTTTCTCTTTTCTATTTCCCCTCCACCCCTACAACCACTCAAGACAGATGGCTGCTCTTCCCTAAGCCTGCTTCTGTCAGAGGTTTCTTCCTGGTAAAAGAAAGTTCTTGCTCCCAACTATTGATATTGCAATATAAAGTTCAACAAGACAATTGATGTCAATACCTGCAAATGGCGGGCCCACTGGTGGGTGGTCCCATGTGGCTATTTACTAAAGGTCTCATAGTACGTATTCACAGTATTACTTATTTTTAAATAAGTAAACTTGGTAATGGACCCTCTGAACTTGAGATTCTTTCATTCTAGCATTTATTCCCAGTTACTTGCATAGTACGGACTAATAAAATTATTATTATTTTTTTAAAAAGACTCACCTCAGATTCCTGCACATTCAGTATTTTTCACATGTGAACTTGTTTTTGTAATGTATATATACACAGTATAAGTCTAACAAAAAGAGGAACTTTGGGGGAAAAAAAGAGGTCGACATCAAGAGACGATGAGCTGCTTCTGAAGTTTCTAAGCAGGAAATTGGAACTGAGACTCAGGGTTCATGCAGTTCTCAAGAGAAGGGAGCAGCAGGGACAATTTCATGGTTTGATGCAGCAGTTGAAACTGCAACATGGACACTTTTGTACATATTTCAGGATGTCAGTGGCGCACTTTGAGTTCGAGTTAGCAGAGATGGGCCCAGATCTGAGGAGGCGATTGACCCGAAGCAGTCAGTTTTGAGCTTAAAAGCGCACTTGTTGCCAAACGCATTAATCTGACTGATGAGATCTGTTTATTCTATACTGAAAAATTAGAAAAATCGAGCTTGATCCAAAAAGACAAATGCAGAATATTCATCATATGAAATTAACGGCTGTGAACAACTTTAGTAAGACAGGCGAGTATAAAAACTATTTGGACTAACGCTGGAAACATTAGCATGAATTTTACTAGTTAGGTTTGCAAAGGCCTTTAGACACAGAGGCAACACTCATATATTTTCCCTTTTTAGACATCTACTCCTTGCCTTTAATCATTAGCTTGACATTGTATTCTACTGTTTCTCAGCTGCTTCTACTAAAATGAAAACATAAGCATTAAGCGGGTCAGCTCTAACTCACACTTATAGCCACAAATGCAGCAGGGCTTTGGCAGGTATGGCAAAAACCTGTTTATGCACAGGTAATGACCCCTTCAACAATAAGGTGAACAGGTGTACCTAATGAAGTGTCTGGTGACTGGTAATGAAACATTTGCAGTTCGCAGCGCTGATGGTAACGATTACTATTTGTAATGCCTTTTCATCTTTGATGATGACTGCAGGCAGCACAGCCAGTCGCAGGAAAACATCAACTTCCCAGAGGATTAAGTGTTTGGTGGGTCAGAGGGAGCAACTGGTGGATCACCCAGTCCAGGAAAGTTGAATAGACACATTTATAGATTCATAGTTTCGAGTCCAGATTAAATTATTTTCTATTTTTAATTAATGAAAAAAAATCCAATTCATTAGGTTCTATTTCATGGATTTTGTTGTTGTTGTTTATTTGATTGTTTTATGACTTTATCTTTTAGCAATAATCAATGCCAGCACTCTTAGTTATCCATCTGCATAGATGCAAATGATGAATTGGACTGAACTTCATTTTCTAACAGATATGTGCTCATTTTCCCCTCATTATGAGCTTTGTTGAAAAAAACAAAATGCCAACAATCGTCTTTGATGTTTGTCTTTTTCCAGGTCCAGCAACGGCATTACCCCGAGCAGCTTCAACCCTCACCTCCTCACCCATGAGTGCCACCCCCATCCCCGCCACCACCAGCCAAGCCCCTCCCTCTGGAGACGATAACAAGCCAGTCAGCGTCACCATCACCGTCAAGGCGACGGGCTCATAGTCACACGCCCCTCTCTTTCAACTGTAATTCACATGTGACTATTTTTGTTGACAGTTTGCTTTTGAGCTCTTTTAAAATACAGTAAAAAGTTACGAGTTCCCCACATCGACTTTTCACTGCAAAGCTCACAGTCATTTAAAGCATGTTCGACACAGTAAATTAAATGTTATACAGAAAACTCTGACCAGCCTACTGTAGTTTTTCATTTATAAAATAGGAGAAATATTTTGAGTCCATCCATCCATCCACTCATCCATCTTCTGCTTATCCAATTCAGCGTCACCACATAGTGTGGTTCATCGACCAGTTAGAAACAACTCCTCCAGTCTGCATGTTGAAGCATCCTTGAGTTGCCCCCAGTGTGTCTATTCAAGTGTGAATGTGTATTTGTGGAAGAAATCCTAGTTTCAGACACTAGAAAATGTCACTTTATAAGGCACATCTCTCATTCAGATCAGTGGATATGTGCATTTTTACACCAATAGCTTCTAATTACCTGAAAAAATTCTGTGATTCACCTTTGGCATTCTTGTAGATGTTTTCTGCATCAACTGATGTTAGGGTGATTTGTATAGGGTGGCCAGTGCTGGACTCACCGACAGTAGTTTGAAATTTAGGCCAATTTTAGATGATTTCAATGATTTCCCTTAAAGTAAAATGATTGATCTAAAAAAAATCTTTTTAAAACCTCTTTTTTAAGCCTTTATTCTGATGTCTTACAGATCTCGGCATAGTCACTTTGCACACTACAGTAGCAAAGAGAACATTGTAGCTATCAGGTGATGTTACTGGAGACGATCAAAGAAGATTAAGTGTTTGTAGTCCACATACATAAAAAAAACAGCTTTTTTATTTATTTATTGAGACTTACAACCCGTTTCGTATCATTCTACATAACATCAACATAAATTTGGTCATATTTGGTCAAGACTGAAGCTTTACACACAATATCTTTTATAGCTGTATCAAAAGGTGTCCATTACTGGGAATGACTGGACAACATGGAGGCAAGAACATCTTGAATGGCTCTGTACATAAATCATGTAACATCTTTCAAAATGCGGAATTCTGTGTTTAGAATGCTAAAAAAAAGACAAAGCAAACTGATTGGAAGCCACCATAAACGTATAGGTAACAGAAATATAACAACCAATAAGACACTTTATAATTTGTTTATGAACATGTATGTGGATCAAAATTGAAATTCTTTTTGGGAAAACATAGGCACCTTTTCCTTGGACCAAAGAGAAAAGGAACCATCTTTTTTTCAGTGCTTATCTTCTTTTCTTTTCTTCTTTTTTTAAAAAAAAAAAATGTATTTGTTGTTTGATGTGTGGACATGCTGCAAATCAATTTCCCACTGGGGACAATAAAGTCACTGACCATTGACTCAGCTTAAAAGCCTGATGGCATGGTGCCTACGAACTTGGCTGCTGAAAAAGCACCATCAATTCTGAGAAGTGTATACAGGTTTTAGAGCAACATATGCTCCATCCAGGTGACATCTTTTTCAGGGAAGGCCTGAATATTTCAATAAAGCAATGACAAACCGCATACTGCATCTACTGCAGCAGCATGTCTTTGTAAGTAGAAACGTCTAGATGTGAAAACATTTGAAGTATCATCAAGCAGCTATATCCACAAAACTCCAGCAGCTGCTCTCCTCAGCTCCCAGGTGTTTACAGACTGTTGTTAGAAGAGGGGATGCTACACAGTGGTAAACATGACACTGTCCCAACTTTTCTTGTCTATATGCTAAATATAATACAAAAACAAAACAAGCTAACAAATAGAAAAGAGCTCCTAGCCAAATTGTTGTAGTGAAAGGCTGCATCTGATTTGAGAAATTATGATTCTGAACGGCACATTTCTGTGCCTGAGAACCAGTCAGTCAGTACTGAGAGCTAAAATTCAATCTCATCAGTTCTCACCAAAACTATCTATAATAATAACAAATAATAATGATATTGGAGGAATTAATTGCACAGGACTATAGACGCCTTAATTTCCCTCAATAAATCTCACGCTGGGATAAAGCTGCATTTAAACATTTGATTAGTTTCCCCTAAATAAGGGAGTAACCTGCTGTATTCCATCATTCTGTTTGTCTGCCAAGTGAGGGAAACTGATCTGCGCCCTGCATTCATTCATGACAAACGTCTCACATTACATACTCACGGCTCCACCAAGCAGTCTATTCTGCTCTTGTATAAACATAAAAACATGTTGAAAATTGTTACAATTACTGAATAAAAGTGTTTGATGGACAGACTGTGCATTCTTGCAGTCCACTTTAAAGTGGAGATTACATTTTTAAATGTTGGCATGCAATGAGAGCATGCTGTGAGGCAACATGACGGTGAAATACTGAATACTTTTACTGAATGATTTTAATCCCACTGGTAGAGTTTACTCTGCTCCTTGGATCCTCATAAAACCTTTGAAATCTGAAGCCTTTAATCTCACAAGTCACCCAAGATGACTGCACATTACAAATGCAGTTTAATCGTACTCTGACTGCATAAATGTTTTTGCAGAGCTCTCCACCTATATATTTTTGTCTTGTATATATTTATACATTTACATATTTATAGAGAGAAATTTTATATATAGATAAAGATATATTTTTATGGCATTCCAGAGATCTGGAATTTGTATGAAATTCCAGTGTAAAGGATTGTGGTATTAAGTCCGCAAATGACAGATTCAGCTGCAACTGTGACTGCATTAGTTAATGTGCAGGTGTGTGTGTGTGTGTGTGTGTGTGAAAGGCCAGCCCATCCACTTACGTGGCTTTCTTGTATAATAGATGGTCTCGGTGTCAGTGTGTTATTCTAACCCAGCAGGAGAAAGAAAGAAGGATAGAGGGATAGAGAGAAAGGAAAACACATTAATAATTGAGCCTAAATCAGTTTACTGACCCTCCGTCCCTTCCTACTCTCAGTCGAATGCACTGGAATCTCCAAGAAGACCTGCAGATCAGAGAGTACGAAAGACGGAACATCAGGCATCTGAAGGAGGGCTGTAATGGTCAGTTAGGCTTCACCTTTTGATCTTTTCCACATTTTTTTGGAGTAAAGAGGTTGTTGGACTCGGGATCATCATGATACCATGGTGGCTCCACTGCTAGGACTGGCCATTCTATATCTAACTACCAGTCTGGTCACTTTGGGGTCAAATGGTAAGAGTTTTCCAGTGTCTGTGGATTCATTTAAACCCCTACTTTTTAAACATCCTTTAAAACAGCAAATTAAGAGAAGTGAATTCTTCATGATCTGGAATGCTGTTGCAAAAATGTAGGATTTGAATACTTGCATGTCATACATTTACATTTTCTGAAAGCACATATCAGTATGTAGACTGTATAAATAATGCAAAGTATTCATTCATATAACATTTCAAAATTCGCCAAGAACATATATTTGGCATTTCTGTAATCAAATTTGGGGTGAGCAGCAAATACACTGATGCATCTACAGTTATTTGGTTCTTACTGATTTAAATGACGGGTCACAGGGCACTGTAGATAACAAGCAGAAAGGCTATGCTATCAAAAGCTGTTTTAGAACCTGCATGTGGAAATTAAGGAAAAGAAATGCCTGGAATCACTTGTAACAATGTTATGCTGCCTCTGAGACTCACTGTGTAATCAATCCTGTGACCGAACACCGACGAGGTAAACAACACCAGCGTCTCCTGTTCCTTTACACTCATATCTTTGTATCCTTTCCCACCACCAGCCCTGCAGATCAACCCCAATGGAGAGGTTGTGTACAAGGACACCCAGATGTATGAGGTGGTGTACCAGGACGCCAGTGTGTATGGGGTAGTGGGCAAAGCCGTGATCCTGGAGTGTGGTCCCTCTGTACCTGACATGTACATATGGAGCTTCACCAAGCCTGGTACTGAAGGCATAAAAGCTGTGGTGTATAATGTGGGACGAGGACCGAAGATTCAGAAGCTGGCTGAGACGCTGGGACAGCTGACTGTCATCTCAAACAGTGCAGCTATAAGCATTGAGAAGCTGCCTCTGGCTGCACAAGGCTTATTCACCTGCCAGGCTTTCTATGACATAGAGAACGAGCCGAAAGTCTACTACTACTACGTGCATCTCATTGTCCGAGGTAAGACTTCCTGCTGTCACGAATGCTACAAATTTTTAGTCAGTTTATAGCTGAAACAGAGACTGACATTCAGTCTTGTTGCCCAATTTCTCCAACATGGCTAATTTGTCTTATATATTCCAAAATAGGACAGTAGACTTGTTGTGTTTACTTGGGTGTATTATCCTAAATTATTATACAGTGTATTACTATCCCTGTCGCCATGTGCATTGGAGAGAAAGAGGAAGAGATGGAACAACTGAAAATAAAAATCTGTAGATATTTCTCTCTTTTTTTGACTTTTATCATCTAAGAAACTCTACTGTTCAGCATGTGCTGCTTTGTCTTTTGATTATTTGTTGGTCTTTTGAACAGAGCATTTTAAAACTTTATGAAAAAAAAGTTTCTTTACTTTATTTGGCAAAGACTATTTAGATTATAAAAGTCTAAAACACAATTCCTTATAATCAGGAGATTATAGCTTTGTATTAAGGCTGGCCATAGAGGGACCATAGACTGGATACAAAAGATGAATACAGGCACTACAGATTATTTCTCACCCTTTTTAAAGGGTGAGCTTGTTTTTTCAAGCCCACAAAATAGGAATTTTAGGATAAGGGGGTGGAGGCCCAGCTTATCTAAACTAGCTTGTTTGGCAAGTGCCTCCATAAACGGTATTGAGGTTTTGCAGACAGGTGACCACTAACCACACAATTAACTTGTCAGCAAATTTAAATGTTTAACAATCAAGTTTTCAATGTAGGATCACATGAAGAAGGCCTAAGTGACATAGGCCTTGACCAACTGCAACTTAGCTAGTAGTTAGTGGATACTTGCAGACAAACACAAAAAACTACAAGCAACTGTGGCACTCTGATAGCAACCAAAGCAATCACACAGAGGGTTTTGGTGTAGCACTTTCTTTGCAACCAGATTCCACAAGTGAGAGTCAGCAACCTCCAGGAAACATCGCCAACCAGCCAAGAAATAGGTTTGAGAAGCTCATTGAGTGCAATATGGTAGACATGAAAGAACTATTGCTAAAAAATTCATTCACTTCGACTGGAGCACATACTGTAGAAAAGCTGTTAGATTAAATACCGAAAAGGAAACATTATTTTGTCAAATGACTGCAGTGAAAATGCTAAATGCTAACAGTGGTGAGCTCCTTTTTTGTAATCGAAATTAGCATAAGTAAAGGCAGGAGAAAGTAAAAAATTAGCCATAGCAAACAAATTATATCTAGCCTTTGTAGGGCCCCTTTTGACCCTGGTCTCATGTTCAATCTCCAATGTTGCTGCTTGTGGGAACTTGCAGCTTTGTTCTGTTTGTAAAATGATCTTTCCAGTTACTGAACACTGTGTTTCTTCGCCGCCAATGCAGTCCCCGTCACTAAGCCTTACCTCTCGCTGAGTGAAGTATCTCCAGTGGAAGGATCTACAATGTGGATGCGCTGCAATTTGGAAAATGGGACTGGACCGATCCAGTACGTGTGGCAACATGAAACACGCAGTGGTAACATCACGATCATCGCACAGGGCGACAGCAGTGTTATCAATGTGACCGACGTCAACCGCAACCACACCGGCTGGTACCGCTGTGTGGCCAGCAACGCAGTTAACAGTGAAAGCTCCAACCGCTTGTGGCTGGACACCATCTGTAAGTTGAGGAAGTTGGATCAATATGGAGATTTTTGTAAAACTTAAAAAAAAAAAAAAAAAAAGAAGCAAAAAGAATAAGACAGTGGTTTAAGTTACAGTCTTAAAGAAACAGAAATTGGTATGACTTTGATATTTTCTGTGTAATTTAAACTTGTCTTTGGCATTTTCTGTGTGAGTAATCAGTAAATTACAGGTAAACTGTGCATCATCAGCATTTGTCACTCTCAGAGAAAATGTCATCTTGTGAATCTAAACTAACTTGGATGAAACATTTTGTCATGAGTCAGCTTTTGTGGACAATTTTTAAATGAAGCAGAAGGTCCATCACATTAAATTTCACAGCAATGATTTTTCTCCTCAGTCGGCCCGGACATTCCTCAGATAAACGTAACTCCGTACAGTATAACAGAGCGGGGTTACTCGGCTTTGGAGAGAGAGACTGTTTCTTTGCTGTGTCAGGCCCAGTCCAATCCAGCCAGTCAGTATGTCTGGTTCTACAACAACTCACAGGTCTACAGCGGGCCGCAGCTCACCATCACCAAGATCCTCCGCATGCACACTGGCGACTACGCCTGCTTGGCTCTGAACACCTACCTTAACACCCGCTCCAAAAAAACCATCAGCCTGACCGTCTACTGTGAGTGTGACCTCTGATCTCTGATCATGCTATTAAGCATCTTACTCCTCTGTCAATTCTACCCTAAAGCCTATTGTTCTCTTGTTACTACAAGGAGTGTAAAAGAGTCAAATGTGATCAAACTGTTCAGATTTGACATTTTCAGTACAATACTATCAACAGCTTAAACTCCTAAGACCCAAACTCTTCCATGGCATGTATTTTTAATTTCTCTTTGATATTTGGGCATATTGGGACCCGATGAATGTAAAAACAAAGAATCACCAGAATTTTTTGTTCCTAAGAAAAAGAGAGCCACATATGAGGATATTCGTTTTTAATTTTGATAAAACAGGGGCAGTATAATGTCCTCATAAGTGGATATCAGGCCCTTGTAGAGCAAAATTACGTTTTTTGGTCTAGACAACCCAAAATGTGATGTCCACATATGTGGATGCCAGGTCCTAGGAGGTTAAACATCTTTGATTTTCACCCAGGATCTCTGACCTAGAAACATCTCCCTGACCATTTCACTTAATGCAGAATCCTTTTCAGTTTCTTTTTCTGAATGTCTTCTGACTCCATTCAGCACATTCATCTGATATACTTATTTCAGAAAACCTGAACAAGGGGGTCTCTCTCACACAACACACACACACACACACACACACACACACACACACACACACACACACACACACACACACACACCCACACACACACCCACACACAGCAGATAATGGAAAGCTTGCTGACCTGTTCTCCTGTTTGGACCATCTTGGAAGTTGATGGGACTCTCTGGCAGGTATCTCACTGTGACGTCACAATCATGGCAAGCACGTCATTCACTCTCCCTACTTTTGGTTTTGCGCACGTCTTATGTTTTTGCTATTTGCTAAGATTACATTTTCAGAAGAACTCCACCACCAACAAAAGAAAAAAACAGCAAAATCATAACAACATATCTCTTCTTCGATAATTTTTGTATAGTTATTTTAACCAAACATCCTTAACAATGTAGCAATAATTGAAAAAAAAAAGGTTCCGGGCCCTGATGACATCAGTTTACTCCACTCGGCACATCATTACCTTGTTACCTCTATCATATCCCCACAGACCCCCCTGATGGCTCCCCGTCCTGTTCTGTGGAGCCGGCTCTGAATCACACCTCTCTGCGGCTGCTGTGCTCCTGGCCTGGTGGATTCCCCTCACCTTCCCTCCACTGGACTGGAGACCTGATACAAGATCAGTCCAACATAGCCCAGCTAACAAGTTCAGCCTCCAGCACTACCATCATGCTGCCCTCTGGAGGCCTGACTTCTAATAACAGCTTGTTTACATGCCTGGGCTCCCATCCTGCCCTGAAACAGTCGACACAGTGCAGCACACGCACATGTGAGTGCAGCAATGTCAACAAACAGTAAAAGAGAAGTTAGTGGCAGTATTGTGATCATGTATCTGAATGTTTTTATATCTCTCCTCTCCTTCATCAGATATTCCCCCTGCAGAGCCACTGTGTTTTGCTTCTGTGACTAAAGACAAACAATACTTGATGCTGTCCTGCTCCTGGGAGGGAGGGGCCCCGAAAGCCTTGGTGTGGTGGGAGGGCCCCGAAGGTCAGAGCAAAGGTGGGGAACAAACCTTCAACATCCTGATCCTCCACTATGGCACAGCTCGCAGTGGGAAGCCTTACACCTGCCACGCTAAACACCCACTTCTGGTCGAAACCAAGACCTGCAGACTCACACTGGGTGAGTGCACATTCTCACTGTACAACAAATAGCAGATATAAATTGTTAAATAATTAGTCTGTACATTGTCACACGTAGAGGCGCCAGTGCTGCAGACACAGCGCAGAGTCGTGTCTGTGTACGAGGGGAGCGACGTTCAGCTTACCTGCAGTCTGAGAGACAACTACCTTCCTGTCAATGAAATCACCTGGTTTAATAATCAGGGTGTCGGTGTGCAAGACACCTCAAAGTACATGCTTCTGAGAACGTCTGCATGGGCCAATCTGACTGTGAAAGACACAGATGAAACTCAAGACAGCGGCGAGTACAGGTGCTCCACTTCCAACGCAGTGGGAGGAACCGAAATCAATATCACTTTAGTCATCAAGAGTAAG
>NW_024582808.1:460853-483829 GCF_018398535.1 Haplochromis burtoni
GAAATTGGTTATGTTGTTCAGGAACAACCCAGGAACCAACAAGGCTCAAGCCTCCCATTAACTAGAAACTGCTGGAACACCAGAGTCACTGTCCACACTAAAGGTAACTATTTGACCACAATGACTAAGAGGTATGTTTGGAGTAAAGGTGAGACTTTCAAAGCTAAGAGCACTGTGCCAGACGTCAAGCATGGTGGTGGTAGCATCACACTGTGGGGCTGTGTTGCTGCCGATGGCACTGGCACATAAAGTTCATAAAGTGGGTGGGATAGTGAAGAAGGAGGACTACCTCCAAATTCTTTATTTTCATCATTAATCGGCAGCTACATGGTTGAAAATGCAGATGAAACAGGCTAAAACAGGCTAATTTCTATCCTCTGTTGATTACAGAAAAAAAGAAAATTGTGCACCTAATTCTTGTTTTTTTAGTCATTAAAGATGTATGCTGTACAATTCTTCCACCCTGAAAAAAGAACAGTTCAAATAAATCATTAAAACCCTTAATTTATCATGAGATTCATGCCCCCGATGAGTAGATGTAAACATCTGACTAGAACTGTAACATGGTAGGATGGTTCAGTGGTTTTCAACCCTTGTATGAATGAATGAATGAATCCACGTTGTTCTGTTCAACAGAGCTCCTTTTAAAGAAGAACCTAAGCAACATTTATTTACAGGATAATAGTAAAGTGATGTTTTCAAATCATGACATACACTGACCTGGGTTGAGAACCACTCGAGCTCCTGGATGTAGCTGCGGTGTTCTGACAGATATGAACTTTTTTGCAATCTGTAACTATGATGTGTTGCAGCTGAACCACGCTATAATGTGTACCCTGCTGTGATTGGAGCGGCTATTGGTGGGATGCTCTTTGCAGCCATTCTTACGGTTCTGCTGCTCATGTACATAATCCGCAACCGCAACAACAACCCTCGTGAGTCCACCGCACGTGAGCACCAATATCCTGCTGATCTGTTTAAAATCACTGTGATGTTAATGTCGTTTTCTTTCCACCAGGACTACATGACTTGTTATTTGGCAGGTGAGTATCTAGATATATGTCTATAAAACCAAGAATTAATGATTTCCTGTTTGCAGTTATTGCTACAGACATGGCGTTTTAACATTTCCTGCTTCCAGGCAGCACAGCCAGTCAAGGGAAAACATCAACTTCCCAGAGGATGAAGTGGTCAGCAAGTCAGAGGGAGGAATAGAGGAGATTGGTGGATCATCCAGCCTAGGCAAGATGAGCTACCCTAAATGACCATACACCTATAAACACACATATAGACCCATATAGGACGTTGCTGATGACCCACATGGAAGTGATGGAAATATCTCTAAGCAGATGTTTCAACCGTCAGCAGGCCTAAAAATCGTAATGCACATCTGTCTTATCTGCTGAACTTTGATGTTTTGCAGGTCCAGCCATGGCTTTACCCCGGGCATCTTCACCCCTCACTTCTTCACCTGTGAGTGCCACCCTAACAACCACAAGCCAAGCCCCTCCCTCTGGAGACGATAATGAGCCAGTCAGCGTCACCATCACTGTCAAGGCGACAGGCTCGTAGTCATATATCCGACCCATCCAGCAGGAAATACGCAAAACCCTTGAGCCATCTCCCATTTCTTCATATTTTGCTTCCAAGGAGACAATAATACATCTTCAGGCTTTCTGATGGGTTTTTCTTTGGACATTGGCTGCTTTTTCACTCATTTTCAGTCCAGTCCTTGTACCTGAGCATTTTCACATTAATGGTTTTAACACTGATAAGAAAGTTCACTGTTGTGTCACATGTGACATTAAACACAGCAAAGAGTCAGTTTGAAATCATGTCTTTGGGCACCCTGTTAATATCAGATCTTCATGAAAACATTATTTGTTCATTTTTCTTTATTTCAATCTGTGAAAAAAAAACACAGAGGACAAAAGAAGTGGCAGGCCTAAAGGCTATTTACAGCAAATGAACAGTATCTGAAAGTCGTGTCCATGAACAAATCCAACAAAGACCTGAAACGGGACCAAAAGATCAGACTTGATCAGAAATGTGTCATCTGAAGCGTGGCTGTCAAAAAGCCATTCTTAAAAAAAGAAAACTGGGAGAAGAGGCTGAGGTATGCCAAAATACACAAGAACTGGACTGAAAATCAGTGGTAACAGTTCTTATGGAGTCACGAATCCAAATTTGTCATGTTTTACTGAAATTGTCATCAATACATACAGAGGAGGTCAGGAGAGAGGTACAAGTGGGGCCCACAGCCATCTGTAAAACACCATGGAAGCTCTGTCATGGTTGGAGCAGCATTTCAGCCTGTGGTGTTGGAGCTTTTCAAAACTGACGAAATTATGATGAGCAAAGTACTACTGTTTTGATCCAACATGCAACATCATCTGTAAACCATCTCATTGGCAACAACTTTTCAAAAGGACAATGATCCCAAACACACTGCCAGTATAATAAAAGCTTACATAAACAGAAAAAACACACAGTGGAACACGAATTGGCTTCCCCAGACCTGTATCTTTATATTATTGAAGCAGTGTGGGATCATGTTGACAGATATCCGAATAAAAAGCAGCCAACATATAAGGAAGAGGTTTGAATGTCCTTCAAGAAGCCTGGAGAACCATTCCTGAAGACTACTTAGCCTTGAGAGTTCAGGTTGTGTTGAAGAATAAAGGTGGTCATACCAAATATTGACTTGTTAGAATTGCCTTATACTCTATATTTCTATTTATGTTTGCATGTTTCAATAAATAACACTTATGTCTGTGTAGATCTTCAGTTATTCTAGGCCGTGATAGCCTTAAGGTAAGACTAGCAAACTAGCACCTAACAAAGTATAAAGCAATGAGGTGTAACTCCAGACTTTAACAGTACTGTGTACTTGATTTTCATGGATAACAGCAAAGCTACAGTGTGAATTTATCAAAATACTCTGCGCACAACTTTGGTCTTTTAATAATTTATTCAAGACTTTGGACTGTTTAAACATAATCGGAACACATCAGTCTTTAATAGCAGAAACACAAACGACAATGTAGACATACTCATACTCACTCAACAGCAGAATACATGAAAAACATCAACAAAACAAGTAAATATATACACAGGTTTGCCTCTCTACAGTCCATGGTAGAGAGCATTTGTGTGAAGATCTGCTCACTAGATGGGGACCAAAATCTTTTGAGTGCTGATTATGTCACCGAGCTTGTGTTTGATCTTCACAAAGAGACGCTTGAACTCCAAACCATCACCCTGAAAACACACACACACATCACACACGACCATCTTGATTAGATGAAAGTGCACTCATACACTGAGGACATTGTACTCTTAGACCTGTTCATTAGGTGACTCAGACCAGTGGGTTTCTCTGTATCAATTCTGCTACAGTTTGTCTTTCAGTAAACCTGTTTTGAACAAACATGAGTGAAACCAACTGACCTATAAGGATGACTGCATGCATAACTCTATCTATATATCTATATAGATGTAAGTTTTACAGATATTTTACATTAATATAGGCTACAATCTAAGCCCTATATGCCTACATCTGTTTACCTACAGGTATCATTAAAAACAATATTGTTTTACAGACACATATGGATGAATATTAGAGGTAATATACACTAACAAGTTCCAATCAGACAAACAATATAAGCAGTGTGTCTAAGTGCTCTGATAATAATAATAAATACATTTTATTTAAAAGTGCCTTTCAAATCACCCAAGGACACTGTACAAGTTTAAGAGCATGGGAAGTTATACAGAGTAGGCTATCTTAAACAGGCGGGTTTTGAGGGTTGACTTAAAAAGAGGGAATAGTGATGTTTCCGAGGTCAGAGGGTAGGCAATTCCAAAGTCGAGGGGCAGAGCGACTAAAAGCCCTGCTCCTTATTGTGATAAGACGAAAGGATGGAACAGAAAGAAAAAGAGGAGGATCTGAGGCACTGGGATGTGATGGAGATCTGTACCAAACCAGAACGGTATGGTGGGGAGAGAGAATGAATAGCCTTAAATGTATAAAGGAGTATTTTAAAATTAATGCGAAGTTTAACCGGGAGTCAGTGAAGCTGCTTCAGGATAGGGGTGATGTGGTGGGTAGAGGGAGTCCTAGTAATAATACGGGGAGCAGAGTTCTGGACACGTTGAAGCTTATTGATGGATTTTTGTGTAAGGCCAAATAAGAGTGATTTGCCCTGCTTATCCATGTAGAGGTTTTCAAGTGAGTTTATGGTTCAGCCAGTTTGAAAAATCCTTATTTACAGACAGCTGAAACCAACTTTCCACCAGTCTGGGGAAAAGACTGAAAATGATCTTCATGTCTTCCATTGTCCAAGTTCAAAAGCACAAGTCACAATGTTTGTTGTAAAGTCATATGAAATAGAAAGCTTTCAAAAGGACTCCATGCAGTCCTGCAAAACACAAACTACATCCTTACTGCAAGTGCCAAAGCCCAAGAGCTACATCTCAGACTCTACAGGACTCAGTTTGCATGCTAAATGTTAAACAATCATTTCAAAAAGTTCTAGTTGAAAAAGACTGAACAAGTAAAAAAAAGAAAAAAGAAAAAAGAACAGGCAGGTTTTCAAAGTCGCATCTAAATACACCACAAGACTTCTGGAAGAATTCTTTGGACAGATGAGACGAAGGTAAATATGTTTAACTATAATACACAGGACCATGTGTCAAGCACAGTGGTGGCGGTGTAAAGATTCAGGCTTGTTCTGCAGCCACAGGACCCGGGCACCTTGCGGTCACTGAGGTTTCTGTGTATACCAAAGTATTCTAGAGGCAGATCTGAGGCCATCTGGCCAACAGCTTAAGCTTGGCCAAAACTGGGTCATGCAACAGGACAATGATCCCAAGCACAGCAGTGCATTTACCACAGAGGTTTTGCAATGCTCCACTCAAAGTCCAGACCTCAACGTGACTGAATAGCTGTAGTGGGACCTTAAGAGAACTGTGCATAAACAAACCTCAATAAAGTGAAGCAGTACTGTAAAGAAGAGTGGGCCAAAATTCTTCCACAATGATGTGAGACACTGATGTAGCTACTGAATCTGAACTTCATTTTTCACACGACTGCATGGACTGCAAGCTTGAGTGGTTAAGATGTCAGAACGTGCAGAAGGCAGGGGATAAATCGTGTTAGAAATAATATACAATTAATCTTTTAAATGGTAAAACCTACCTTAGACAGTCTGAAGTCCAGCAGCACTCTCTGATTCATATCCAACAAATGAATTTTAAAGATGAGCTTATTATTGCGTTTGTCAAGCGTGCTCACGGTCACCTAAAATGTGTGTTATAAAAAATAAAAGCATGTTATGATGAGACGCAGAAGAAAAGGCTGTGTTATCAGGAAATGTAAAAATCTTGTATATTTGAGTATAGATATACCTGTTTGGTGCTAGTGAGTTTGAAGCCAAGTGCCAGGCCTTCACAGATGTCTTTCAGGGCAGTTAAGGAGGCATCAGCACTGACAGTAGTGAAGAAACGCGTCATTCTCCGCACTAACCTCTGCCACGGCGACTGTGCACAGAAAGAAGAAATGAGGACATGTTAAATAGCTCACAGCAATAATGCATCAGAGTTTTGTTGATATTCAGATGCCTTTAAATCAAAAGAAACTTTGGTGAAAGGTAAAAAAAAAAAAAAAAGAAAAAAAAAGAAAAAGAAAAAGAATAATCTGCGTCTTTGTGTGTGAGAATAAATACACATATAAACATTTACGTAGTGAAACCAATCCAGCACTGAGTATGTGAATTACCTGACTGGCTCCTGGTGTAGCTAGTAACTGACTACCCAGTAACATGTGCTCAGGTTTGGTCGGCTGGGAGAAGCTGACTTGACCGTCATTTTGACTAATTAACAACATGGCTTCCCAGCCACCGGCTGCAAAGTCAGGCTGAGAGCTTGAAAACTGCATCCTGTCATCACTACAGAAAGAGAAAGACATTCTTAAGATTATCAGACACAAAAAGAAACTGAGCTAAAATTAGAAAAGCGCAAAGTTCTGACCTGTTGGCCCGAGATATGAGTGACCCATCAGATCGAAGACTGTTGTTCCCTCCTGAGTGCAGAGAACTTGTTGGCTGCTTCACTCCTACAGAGACAGAAAGACCATTATGAGTACAGTGAACACTGAAGCTAAACTAAACCTGTTGCTGGGACTTGCCTTCAGTAAACCAGCGGTCTTTCTGGATGTCTGTGATGGCAATGCGTGCATCTGGACTGGCCAGCAGCAATTTGGATAACAAACCTGAATTTAAAAAAAGTTACACATGAACCAAAGAACAACATTTAAAACATGCAGTAACTAAACTTACAACAGCGTGCGACTCACTAAGAGGCAGTGGTTGTATTTTTTTCCAAGGAGGTAGATATGTTTTCTTCTGAAGCCAGTCTGCATACTCCTGACAGCTCTCAGTTGGCTGGTCCCACGGCAACTCTAACAAGGAAACAACAAAAAGGTTTCCTCACATTAACTGCATGGACTTCAATGATGCACAACCTCAGGGAAGTAGCGTTTGCATTTTTTCTAATGATGTAAGACATGCTGTCTGATCTTTCAGAACTGTATACAATAAATAAACTGAATTTTTAAACAGACCTCAATTTAAAATAAGCTTGTATTGTTTTTTTTTTTAACCATTACAGTGATATGACTGTATTTCAAGATAACTAAATCACCTTGAGTCTATAATTTGGTTAAGTTTACAACCAATTCTTAAACGTATAAACACAGATATCTATATCTGTATGTGATATAAATATATCTATAAAACTGTAACTTGCCAGCGTCCATCGACCTGACTGATTTCCGCAGCGATGGGGCAAAAAATAAGCAGTGGATAACAGACATGTAGTGACAAAGTTTAAGAAAACATACACAGCTTTCACCTTAGAAATACTTTACTTTTTAATTTCCCGTAATTGTCGGGCTATAAGCCGCTACTTTTTGCACAAGCTTTGAACCCTGCGGCTTTTAGTCAGGTGCGGCTTTTCTATGGATTATCCATGATTTTTGTCATATCGTAAGACGATTTGTTTTGTTTGTTCCGGTGTTGTGCGGCACTACGTTGCCTGGCGGAAGGGCATGTGATCAGACACACAGTATCGGGGTTCAAGAGTGGTATGTTGGTCACACGTCCATCCGCCAGGCAACATAGTGCCGTACAAGTAGCGCGAAAAACAAACTTCAAAGTAGCGCTACGCGTTCAGCGGGAGTCGTGGATGATGTGCGGCGATAAACTTGCGAAAAGCAAGTTATGCTCAACTCCACCGGTGGAATCTGACAGCGTGGAAAAGTGTGAAAACATCCACGATCACCAACGGATTTCGAAGGGCTGGACTGCTGCATGATGGAGAGGAGGACACCGCCACGGCCCTTCTGAGGGTGTTCGACTCTGACACTGACAACGAGGATTTCTTTGGTTTTGAAAGTGACAACGAAGGAAAGAAGCTGAGAGTGGATGACGTAGCCATCCTGAGCCTGTTCGTTCCGACACTGGAGAAGAGGACTTTGGTGGTTTTAGTGCGCAGGAAGATGGTGGTGAATGACTGACTTTTCTTCTTGTTAAAGCCGTGTCACTGCACCTGAGCCTAAAAGGTAGTCCGAATCTATTTTTCTGGTGTGCTGTAGGTTATTGTTATGTACTACATTTGTTACTCATTTATGAAGCACAGTACATGTTTCGTACTTGTAATTACCGCTACTTGTACATATACCTAAAAAGTTATGCAAATATGTACCCATAACTTGTTTTTCAAAATATTAATAAAAGGGGTGTGTCTCCAAACAGCCATCTCTTTCCTGACAATTCCTTTGTGCATATTCTCTTACATATGATAAGTCAACATTGAAACACCTGCGGCTTTTGGTCAGGTGCGGCTAATGTATGTACAAAACAGGATTTTCCCCTGATTTTAGCTTGTGCGGCTAATATTCAGGTGCGCTTTGTAGTCCAGGAAATACGGTAGTCATTTTCCCCTTCACGTCCCTCCTGCTGGGTGTCACTGCTAAAGTAATGTGCCCTCTCACAGTGCAAAACTCAAGCATCTCAGTCTCTTCCACTGGTTCTAAAAGGCAACTTGAATTTTTGCCTCAATGTTTGTCATGTTCAACAACAAAAACAAAAAACAAAACATGTTTTCAATACACTGTGTGTCAACTCCATACCAGCACTCTGGACTAAAAGTTTCACCCTCCTGAGGTAAACAACTTTTCTAGCGCACAACTCCTTGTCAGAGAGACAGAGTGTGTGTGTGTGTGTGTGTGTGTGTGTGTGTGTGTGTGTGTGTGTGTGTGTGTGTGTGTGTGTGTGTGTGTGTGTGTGTGTAAGCATCTAGTTGATCACTGGATTGTAGCCAACCTCAGTAGCAGTGCTGATTTGCAATGTGGAGGTTGGGGAAGTTAAACATAGAAGTTAATCTTTAAACAAGTTTGACATTCATGGTGAAATCAGAGACGGGTCAGAGCTTTGATGGAACTTAAAAAAAAAAAAAGTCAAAAACTGCTGAACAGAGGCCAAACTTAAATCCAGTAAGCGTTTAGATTTTTATGGGCAGAGTGAAAGAACTTAATGGCACCGTGTACAACAGTGAGAACCATGTGGACCTGTACATACTCTCAACATCACCAGAAGGGCACAGTCAGGAAATCCGTCAAATGAAACGGATTAAAGGCTTTAATGTTTTGTTGTTGTTGTTTTTTTTTAAAATATACACTAACTGTTTATACTTCTATCATAAAACTTCCAACCGCTATAACCAAAGAATTTCATATATAAGAGATAAATAAAGTATTTCTTCTTTTATTTCTATTACCATGTGATCTCCTAGCTTGTTTGTACTTCACTGTTGACTTAAAATAAGATGATATTCAGGTAAACAGGTCAGGCTGTAAAGATTGAAAACTGAATCTGCTCGACTGTAAAGTTCAGACAATGTCAGACTGAAGATGGAGACGAAAACTGAGGATGGTCCTGTCTGACATCAGGCAGAAATATGACAGCAAGTTACAAGACAGTAAAAATGATGAAAAATCAGCTATTTAATTTAGTAAAATCAGTAATTCAATCAAATGCAAATTCACACAGCACAACAACCACTTGCAGCTTTGACACTGGCCCTGCTGACCTAACAGCTTTGTGATATCATCAACTTCTCATTGCCATTGCTGTCATATGGTATTGGACTACAGATGTGTGTATGATCTTCAAATTTTGGATCTTACCACCAGCCAGCATGGCAGTGAGGACTATGCCACAAGCCCAGATATCTGCAGGCTGAGCTCTGTACTCTGTTTGGCTCAGAAGCTCCGGAGCCACGTAGGGAAGAGTCCCACACAATCGATTCAGACGGCGCTCTCGGCCTTTAAAGCGAAACATGGTCGCCAGTCCAAAATCTGTCAGCTTCAGGTTATCTGAAGGTAAAATAAAAAATCAACCCCAGAGGGCGGTGGTTATAAGAAATAAAAGAGAATCCTAAAAAGAGAATCCCTCAATAAAGATTGCATTTTCTCACCTTTGTCATCCAGCAAAATGTTCTCTGGCTTTATGTCTCTATGTGTGATGCCAAAATCATGGAGGTACTCCTAGAAAAGGTCAAATAAAAAAAATAAAAAAACTTAAAAAAGAGAATAACAGCAGGAAAATATGCAGGAAGTCACATAAACACAAAGATGTTCTCCACTCACCACAGCTGCTATTAGCTGCTGGAAAAATCTATGAGCATCCTTTTCAGCCATCCCTACATCGGGCTCTAAAGAGAGCGTAAAAGAAGAAAGAGTAAGCCTGAAATCAAATACTTGCAAAGAATGATTACTGAAAACTCTAGACGCATTTCAGCTAAGTTGAATTCATGTATTCATGCTAATCATATCCGAGTCAGGAAAGCTACAGTTGGAAGAATAAATCAGCAAACAAAAGGTTTTTCTTGTATGACAGTTTACGGCTCACCGATTCGGTCAAACAGCTCTCCCCCGGTGCAGTACTCCAGGAAGAGGTACACAGTCGGTCCTTCCTTCCGATGGCCAAAGAAGCGTACAATGTTGGTGTGTTTGAGCATCTATGAGTTAAGTGCACACACAAAGATCCTCAAAACAGTGCTCTCAGCTATCATTCTACCTAGCTAAGAGCTTAACGTTTTTAATTAATTCTACAAATCTAAAACAATTAAAAATAAAATAAAAACAACTTCAGTCTGTGTTAAATTGCTTACAATCAGCTTGTACCTGTAAACCAGAGGAACAAACTGGTCAGTCTCAGCCAGTTTATCTTTATGAATCTAACCAACATTAATAACAAGTGCCATTTCTTTATATTTTACTTTAGTATGAAGTATGACTTCATACATGTTTGCTTTCAGTTTGCCTCTTCAGTGTCTGTTCAGCTGGTTTTTGGATCTTCTGTCATCATGTCACATCATTTTAGGTGAGCCAAAACAAGCAGACACATCTGTACATCTGTATTCTTATCTGCATGTTTGCTTTCAGCTTGCCTGGAATGGCATTAGCTTTAACCAACTTTTCCCAACAAATGACACCCTCGAGCTGAGGGCTACCAACGTCCTCAGATCAGCTGAGGCTAGAGTTGGTTTTCACAACAGTAACAGTTTTTATCTAATTCTCACAGTCTGGAACTGGCATGAACAGGCTGTGTTCATGCCACTAACTGATGCAAGGAAAAGGGAAATGAGAGCATACAAAGCTGTGATTCAGTTAATTAACAATTTCTTTCATGCAGCTGTTTACTGTATTAATATATGGATTTAAGAACAGCTGGACTTGTTTTACAACACACCACTGGTGAGCCGCTGCTTTCATTCATACTAACTGTGCAGGTGAAAGTGATGGATGTACCTTGTGGATGCAGACCTCCTTCTTGACATTTTCAGCACACTCTTTTGCCTGCGAGGTATCGATGACCTTCACTGCTACCGCCTCTTCGGTCTGTCTGTTCACCAGCAGCCTCACTCTGAGACCAAGAACACAAAGAGGACAAACTGGTTAGATCATAAAGAGAAACGAGAACACGGAGGTGAAGAGAAGTGAGAGGAAGTCTGAATGGAAACAGGATCCAGAAAGAGCTAAAGTACTTAAGTACTGTGTGCAGCATGCAATGTTGAAAATGTGCTATATAAATAAACTTGACTTTGACCTCTAGAAAACAAGAAAAACAAACAAACAGAAATATTTAAGATCAGTTTAAACCCACTCAAAGAGTCAATCTAAAGTTAAAAGGTTCTTTTTGTGCAGTAGTTTTCTTCAATAACAAACTTTGAGCATCGGTATCTCTGGACACCTCATTTAATGGTGGCATAATGCCATAATTTAAGAATGATAGAAGCAGTCATTGCTACCCTGACTGTTTGATTTGTTTTCTAACAATTCCATTGCAAAAACCATGGAATTGTTCTGGTAAAAATGGTTAAACTTTCAAATCAACACTACATTAAACATGTTTTCGCATATGTAAGGTCTCATTTTTACCTACGTTTTGATACCTGGTTCATCTACCTTTTTTCAAAACTAACTGTGACTGGGATGGAGTCAGGTGTCTCCTGTGAGTGATGTTTTTGGATTATCAGATGAACATTTCTAGTGCATATACATGCCTGTCATGATCCCATGAAACAAGGGAAAAAAAATCCTTGTGCGATGGCTAGAAGAGGACAGCTATTAAAGGCGATAAGCTGATGATAAACAATGATAAGGAATCTTTCATACTCTCCGTAGGCTCCTTCTCCCAGAGTCTGAACAACGTCCCAGTCCTGCACAAAAGGCACCGCCATGCTAGAGACAGAAACACACGCATTCATCACTTTCGCTTTCTAATATTTACTTATGTGTTCATTATTTTCATAACATGGGTCCTATTTCTTCTAACAAGTGTCTGTTAAGCCTTTACCAGTTTACAAAACTGTTAACTTTGACAGCACTTTGACAGAGTTCTGTCAAATGTCATGATGCTCAAAAGAAAACCGCTAAGAAAACTAAAATACGAAAATATGAAAGAATAACCTACCTGCTCAGCCTTTTCACACAGCAGCGACTGCCACATGTAGCTATCCTTAAAGCTCAGACGCACGTCTTCATCCTGCTGCACTGACTTCTAAAGATTTTTCACAAATTTGGCGCGTTGTTGTCTCATTGGCGATAACTTCCGCATTTCCGCCTTGTCTTCTTCTACGCCTCTCTTCTTTTTCTTCTTCTTTGAGTTTAGCCGGTCAGACACATATTGCTGCCACCTACTGTTCACCTACTGTTATCCAAGTCTTATTCGAATTAAACATGCCAGATTTACAATTCATTATTCAACATTATTTAAAGCCTGAATAATTGCCACAAAATTTTTAAATGGAGAGTTCATTGAACCAGCTGAAAGATTTGTTTATAAAGTTATTTAGATATTTCCCCCCTTATAGTAGTTGTAATTTGCGTCATATTTGCTACATCTGGCCTTTAAAAAATGCTTTAAAAAGTATTGCAAAATTTATTTATGCTTTAAAACGGGTAACAAATCACACTGATGATGTAGAAGTCTCAAAAATTCACAAAAAACTGCATGTATTAAATACGATACACTAGGCATGAAAGGGTTAAACATCCATCCATTCTTTTCCGTTTATCCTTATTAGGGTCTCACGGGGTTGGAGCCTATAAAGTTAAACATGTGGCATGCTTTTTTATTTTCTATGTAAATAAGATTTGGGTTTATGAGATATGCCAGTCATTGCATTCTGTCTTCAGCGCTTTGGACAGCTTCACAATTCTTTTTGAATTGGGCTTGTAAAGAGCTGAAAAACATTTTAAATCTTTCTTTGAAATTACTGATGCAGGTGTTTCACAGTAATAATTGGCACTTTGCTGTTTTAAGAAGTATAATAAAAGATAGAAAACAAACAATAACATAAGAAGCAAACAAAAACCCACCCATCCACCCAACCTCATTTAGAGTCGCCCTAACTCAGGTCAGCACCAACACAGAAAGAATGACACCAAACTCTACCACTACCCTGACATTAAAAATGATGTCCTATCTATTCCCTTCTACAATATATTTACCAATATTTAAACACTCACTTAATGTAATTATATGTTAATAATCTAATGTGACTCATTGTGCAGTGTAAAAAACTACGTAAGAAATACAGATTATGACATTTACAATAACATGCTAGCTGCATGTGGAATCCACAAGATCCAATTTTAGTAACAAAAAATGCTACAATACAAATGGGTCAAAAATAAGGGAAATGCAATGCAGCTGTGAGTTTCATGCAAATGAATGTTCAAAAAGCCTTTCTTCCCATGTGAGAAAACATTTTCTAGTTAATGGATGTTACAAAGCTTTTATTTAAACTACTTTCAGGTGTCTGGAAGTGTGAAGCTTCAGCTGGAAGCTCCTGCAGATACTGTCATTTCAGAAGGCCCTTACAGAACTAAGGCTTTTCAAATTGAGGGCACTAAAGGGAAAATAATAGTGGAGTTTTGTTACTGGAGGAACTGATGTGTCCAGTATTCACACTGTAAAACTGCCCAGTTAGTCTGTGTGGCATGTAAATTAAAAAGAAGACCAAAAAAATCACATTTTCAAAACATAATCTCTTAAATGTTTTTCAGAAAACAAACTCAAAGCCAGAGAGAGCTTGAGGCACGACGGAGTGTTTAATCAATACTTGAATCAATGTGTCAACAAGCAAGCCTGGTGCTTTTGGGAAATGATGAAGTGAATGTTTGTACTTTGTCTTGATTTCACAATGATTTTGTTTTTCGTGTAACACGTGACAGCATGTGTACACATGACAGGAAATCCTGGATCCAAAAAAAAACTTAGTAAGGTCAGGACACACAACACAAACCATGCAACCCACATTTGTAGTTGATGCATTTAACTATTTCATACATAAACAATTGAATAAATGAAAACAGTTAATCAAAAAATCAAAAATCTGAGTCAAGAGCACTTTTGTTACTGTAGTGCTTCACCTTTTGTTTTAAGTGAAAGATAATTGCTTAATACAGCGGCTCAGCTGCTCAGCTGCTTTCTGTTTGTCACTTCTTACTGCACCAACCAGGTGTTATAACACAACATCACATAGTTTGGCATCTTTTTCATAACATGAGCAAAGTCTTCCCAGAAAAAAAGATATCAAGAAAAAAGACTGCAAAATATTCCTAGTAAAGTGTCAAGTGTGTCTTTAATGGAGGACCAGCTGGAGATCCAGAGATTGGGGGCATTCGGGATCAGTTCTTGGCCTCGTGCCTTGTGTACTCTGAATTTGTCAGTTTTCCACGTAGTCTTTCACAAAGTGATGAAGTGATCTTCATTCTTATTTCTGAAAGATGCAGACTCTTTGTATGGCAAATCTTTTTACTAATGAACCTAATCAGTTTGGTAAATGTTTTGCTACTGGTTGTATTTATTTATGCATTTAATTGAGATGCTCAGCACGTAATAAAAGTAAAGCGAAGTTTACAAATAATAACTACTGTAAATAGCGTCCCAGCTCACATTGTAAGTAATATATTAGATAAGAGATCTTTGCGTAATTCTAAATAAGTTATCAGTTGAGAAGGATTTATGTAAATGTAGAAATTGTTTGAGTGTTTTCTGTGATAAACATGTATTGATCCTCTTTTACGGGTCATAAAGTTAATAAGTACCAGGATGGTCTTTGTCCACTCCCAGTTTAAACATCACTCTCTATTCTGAAATAAATCAGCCACTTCTGGAATATACTCTCATTTTTAAACTGTCCCCCAGTTTAAGCTTCAAGATGAGATTTTCTATCCACTGGAGTCGGCTTGCAGCGCTTTTATGTGCACTTTGGATGGGTAAGATACTTTTATTTTAGATAAAAAATTATATACAGTTTTGAATTTCCAGTAATGTTTTTGTTGTTTATTTAGGTTGATGCATTGTATAAGGTTTAGTATTCATAACATAGATATAAAAACTGATCAATTTTCAAATATATTTATTTATTAACTAATATATAACTGAATAATACACAAACGTCCTTCTAATCCATCAGGTTTTAGAGACTTCTATGCTTATTTTTCTCAAGGTACAATAGTTTTATTTTATTAAAACTATGTTATGTTCTTAATTTGAGGTAGTTATATTGCCAAGAATAAAATAAATAAAATAAAATCATTATCAAGTAGCAACATCATCAAATGTGATTATAGTGAATTTTAAAGATTTTTTTTTTTCAGAAAATAAAAGTCTGTTCTAAATTTTGTTCATCATCTATTTATGGAAATAAAGAAATAATGTTGTGTTAAATATAAAATATCAGACTTTTTGCATTTTTACACATTAAAACATAACAATTTAAATTCTTGTAATACAAACAATACTTCGCAAAGGTAAGTAAAACAATGTATAAACCCTTCGTGATGATAAGATTTTAATAAAATAATAAAATGGTGATTTTAATAAAAGAACGTTTATTCATTGCATACTGTGCACTTTAAAAAAAGGCAAGTTTTCAATTTTACACTACTTTAGTAATTGTGTAGTGGTACGTATGTAAGTGTATGATATACTTAAATTGTAGCCTCTGAGAACTGTGGACTTTTTTTTTCAGGAGCTGGTGTTCGATGTGCTTGCCCTGAGAGTAATTTGCAAATGCAAGGAGGGAATTACACACTGAGTAACAACCTGGAGGGAGGCAGCATGTTGGTATACCACTGTCCTGAGGGCTACTATCCATACCCAGCATTAACCCTCTTATGTCAGGCTAATAACTCCTGGAGACCAAAACCCAAAAGAGCTCAGAGATGCAAGCGTGAGTGGCAAAGATGTTTCTCCCTTGCCTCACACTGCCTGATAACAACATATTAACTGAGGGTTCTTTTGTTTTGTTTCACAGTGATTGAATGCCCAGACCCCAATGTGCTGGAGTACGGAAGTGTCTCCCCCCCTCAGGAGAAGTACTATGTGGACAACGAGACCACGTATGAGTGCTACTCTGGATACACAATGCAAGGCTCCACCACACGCGCGTGCTTAAAAAATGGGAAGTGGAGCGGCTCCACTCCAATCTGCAGGCGTGACTGTGAGTCCCAAACAGCAATGATTAAAACTTGATCATTGCTGTTCCAGCTTTCTAGATTTCATTCTCGTATTTAAAAAAATACAATTTATTATGTAATTTTAGACGGACTGAAATTGACATTTTATACCTTTAGATTTGACAGCTGTTAAAACACACAGTATGATGAATGTAAGGTTTTTGTTGTAACCCCACGACGGTCTTTTCTTGAGTAGGTGCTTGCATTCAGGCCTTCCATTGTGTTTTTGACATTGGGTTTTTTTCTTACCAAAGCTGGGAATCGTTGTCCTAATCCTGGTATCCCACCTGGTGCCTCAAGAGTGGGGAATATTTTTGGAATTGATGACACGGTGAGATACACCTGCAATGGAAACCTGTTTTTGGTGGGCTCCAGTGAACGAGTGTGTCAGCAGACCGGCGAGTGGACTGGCAATGAGCCAGCATGCTACTGTAAGAATGACACAAACACATACTGTTTACACTCTGTGCCATCATCTTAGCCACTCTTTGCTCTTTTAAATGTTCTGGTTGTATGATATATACTGTTTTCCTTTGGAGGCCTTAATGGTGGGAAGCCAGTGTGGGATCACGTCCTGCTGTGACTTAGTCACTGGTTAAGCAAATAGGATCTGCAGATGTGTACTGACCATCTAAATATCACGTGTCCAGTGACAATATGATCCCTCACCAGCTTCTTATCTATAAATGTTTCCTGAAACTCCTGAGAGTCACCTTGTTATAAAGTCTTTCTTTAGTATAATTGTTATATATCACATACGTATTTCTTGCAGATAAACACACCTTCGACACACCACTGGAGGTTTCAAAGGCATTTGGCAATTCAATTAAAGAGAGCCTGACCACTTTAGAGTCCACAGGTAAGTTATTGATCAACAACTACATACTCTCACTGGACACTATATTAGCTACATCTTGCTAGTACCATTCTGGAGCCCAGGTACAGGATATCTTGAAAAACGTTCAGCAGAGATTTTGGTCTATATTCACATGACAGCAAAATGCAAATGCAAAATCTGTTGGCTTCAGATGTGAATCATCCCCACATCCCAAATATCCTTTGTTGGGTTGATATCTGGTGACTGGAGACCATTTGAGTTAATTTACTGAAGTCTTTGAGAAACCAGTTTGAGATGATTTGGGCTTTGAGACATGGTGGGTTTCCTGCTGGGAGCAGCCATCAGAAGATGGGTACGCTGTGATTGCAAAGCAGCAGACATGGTAAACAACAATACTTAGGCAGTGGCATTAAAATGTGTACTGTTTGGCCCATAATTTGTCAAGAAAACCATCCCACATCATTGCACAACCACCAGCAGGGTGAATTGCTCATGCTTTCATGGAGTTGTTTACACATCATGAATGTCTTTGCACTATAATCCGAATGTTGCAGCAGAAATCAAGACTCATCGAATCGGGCAAATTTTTTCAAATCTTCTGTTGTCCATTTTTTGTGAGCCTGTATGAATTGTAGTCTCGCACTCCTGCTCTTAGCTGACAGCAGTGACAGCCAAAGTGGGCTTCTGTTGATGTGTCAGGCATTCAGAGATGCTCTCCTGCATACTTTTTTTGTAACCAGAGGTTTACATCAAGAGTAGCAAAGCCGAACTTGATGCTGAGATTCATTGCCTGAACTCGGCCTTTATATCAACTTTATATTGGAAATATAAATGTTTGTGAAACATCTGCTTACATCTCATTGAACTCAGTTTTGTAAATCCACGAAGAGCAGTAAACATCAGAGGAACAGCAGCAAGTCAGCTGATCGCAGCTTGTACACCAAGAAAATCTACAACTCACAATAAAAATTATACTGAGGTTATTGTTCCCCATGCTGAGTCAGTACAACGGATCTTAGGGTACCACATCCACTGAATCCCACTTTCACCCCTGGCTGTACAAATTTTCCAGTTTAGGTGTGAAGGCAAAGTCACTCTCTAACACACATGTAACAAAAAATAGAGCTTTTTTAAAAAAAACTCTACTTTTTCTCTACTCATATTTTACATATCTGATTCAAGCTTTAGTTTTTCACTTTTACTTGCGTAAAGAAGTTGATTCAGTACTTCAACTTTTACCAGAGTATTTTTTAACACAAATATCTGTTCTTCAACTTAAGTGTAAAATTTGCATACTTATGCCACCTCTGGCACCACTTGTGACAAGTGGCTATTTGAGTTACTGTTGGCTTCCTATCAGCTCAAAGAAGTCTGGCCATTCCTCTATGACCTCTGACCCCTGGATATGTAGTTTTTTCTATGCATATTCTAGGAATGGTTGTGTGAGAAAATCCCAGTTGGTCAGCAGTTTCTGATCTACTCAGTCACCTTTCTTCAGTCTGATGCTCGGTTTGAACTTCAGTGGGTCGTCTTGACCACATCTGCATTAGATTCGATTTTTGCTTTAATGAGCAGTTAAACAAGTGTATCTAATAAAGTGATGGGTGTGTTTTGCTGTTTAGGCATATTTAAATAACAATAAAATTACTTGTGGCAATGACTGGGGGTGTTATGAGAGAATTAATCATAGCATAATAATGCATGCTTCTTTGTTGTTAATTCAGCCCAACAAAATGTGCAAATATATGCAAACATATAGTGTAACAGAGTTGCTATCTGTATAATAATTTAACAATGACAGTGTTTATTCAGACTTTTGTTTGTGAGGTGTAAGCTGACAGTATCTTTTGTCATTCAGAGGAAACACAGGAGGGCAGAAAAATCAGGATTTCAAAAAATGGCACACTTAACATCTACATTGGTGTGGATATTTCTGACAGCATCAGCGAAGATTATGTCAATAAATCCAGAGACGCTGTGGTGAAACTCATCACAACGGTGAGAAACAAACAGTTTTTCTTTCAAAAATTGAGAAAAAAAGTCAAAAGTAGAGTTTTCCAAAATGATATGAAAGCACATTTTACTGGAAGCTTTTTGTTTTTTATGCTGCAACAAAACCTCCTTTTGTGCTATAGCGTGCTGATTTTGCGAACAGTCAGCAACATTGGGCTTGGACTGGAGTTATATTAGGATTGCTTTGCAAATTGCAGGATCAGTTTGGAGGTCTAACGGTGTGCATAGGGTGAAGCTACAGGCTGCTGTTGAAGGATGCTGGCAACATATTCGCTGAGTCTTTAGAACATTCGATCAGATATTTGATAAAATGACAGGCTGCAGTTTAATTATTCATGTGTCACTGGTTTATTTCTGCCTTTAAATGTGGCACATGGACCCACAGGCGTACGTGAGTGTGAAGCTTTTTACTCTGACAAACTTTAAGGAGCGCATCTTCCATGATGTACACATAACGTACACACTAAATCTCATCCAATCTGGCTGCCACCGCAACGGCCCATTAGAAGTAAATTTCATTATGTATTACAATTCATAACCGTGACTGATGCTTCTTGGCATGAGTCCTTTGGCTGGTTGTCAATATTCAGCACAGGATACGCTAGCTGCTGATTTATGGACCAATTACTAAACAAAATAACAAACATAAGCAATCTGAAATGTAAGGAGGTGTTGCATTAAGTTTACACGTGTTCACAATGGCGTGACAGAAGTTCATATGAGATCAACCCTTTATGTAACCGATTTCCTTTATGTATCAACAGATTGCCTCCTTTGCCGTGACCCCAAACTACGAAATCATCTTTTTCTCCTCTGAACTCTATGAAATTGTCAACATTATTGACTTTATGGACGGCACTGCCAAACTATCAGATGTCAAAACTAAATTAGAAGAATTTGATATTGGTGGTGAGTAAAGCACGTATTGCTATTGTACTCTGTTAGTTTGTTTCTAACAATAAGTTAAGGAATGTGCGTTTTGTGCTTCTTCCTGCTCAAAGACAGAAACAAGGGAACAAATCTGAACCTTGTCTTTGAGGAATTCTTGGAGAAAATGGCTCTTATAAAGTTTCAAGCTGGAGAGAATTTTAAGGAGCATCGTCACGTCATCATCGTTTTTACAGATGGTATTTCCAGCCTCTTGATTAACTCTGCTGTCAACAATAAGAAATGCTCGTTAACTTCTTGTTATCACAATATGGGTTTGTTTTTTTTGGCTCTAATATCTAAAAATATTGTTTTTTTTTTAAAAAAAGGTTTTGTCATTGTTTTTCACAACAGGGGCTTATAACTTGGGCGGTTCACCAGCACCCACTGTAGCGAAAATAAAAAACTCAGCGTATTTGAACCTGGCAGATGGATCCAGAGACGACTATCTTGGTGAGTTTTCCATCCAATTTGTGCATCTTTCTATTTTTATACAGTGTAATCATTCCAACTTGATCCTTCTTTACAATAACATTTTATTGATACACAACAGTTTCTTGTTCGATGCTCGCTTTAATGCATAACATGCTCATTAGCATTCTGTATATATTGTATATAAATAAACATGTTATGCTTCATTCTGCTACAGACATTTATATCTTTGCCATTGGAGATGACATCTTTGATGATGACCTAATGCCCCTCACAGCAGGAACTGGAGGAACCCATTATTTCAGAGTTAAGGACTTAGAAAAACTACAAGACACTTTTGATGAAATGATCAGTAAGTTGTGTTTGAAGTGAAGCATGAACGTCCATCTGTTTGTAGTTCAGCTGTGTGTGTATTTGTGTGTTTGCATTCACTCCAGCATTCATCATCCAGCACTAATAAACACAAGGGACACAAATGATCATAACTGGAGGCCTGCTTGGTTCTCTCGTTTCCTAAAGTACCTGAGATCAGAGCGATTACTCTTTATCTAGCCTGACACCAGTGATGTAGCCATGATAGAAATATGATCATGTATCCCACTGGACCTGTATAATGCAGTTTAATGTAATGTAAAGGGTTTGAGATACTGAAATCCAAACTGAATGCAGCCTAATGTTCATTGTTCAACTTCAGTCTTCACTGCTGCTGCTACCAACTACTACTAACAACAGCAGTACTGATAGATTTATAAAACCAATTTAGAATTGAACAAAATTGCAAAGTGCTTCACAGAACAGATGAAAATGAAATTTTAAAAACTTCAATAAGAAAATAATGATAAGTCATGAAAAAAACATCTTACTGTGAAACTGCACACTCATTGAGCTGCAGTGTTAATGTGGACTGTATTTTACAAACTATAGATGATGTTGTATTCAAGAAGACTTTAAAATGAGGACCTGCGAGCATAAACTCATTAGGAATGGGCTCACTGTGCTTACATATGCAAGCACAGTTATTGTAGTTAACAAATGCTCTCCACAACATAAAAACTAAAATGAAAGCAAACCCACTACGTAAACAGAAATTAAACTTTAATTATTTCAGATTTATAAACTTAAATGTAGATGGATAAATCAGGTATACCACTCTACACTTTCAGCCAAAATCAGAGGGGTAGCTATATTAATTAAGAAAGATACCCCGTTCAAGCATAACACCACTATAGCTGATAAGAATGGGAGATATGTATTAGTGACTGGGGAGCTGTATACTACTCCGATCACTCTACTAAATATATATGGGCCTAATCAAGATGATCCAGAATTCTATAGAAAGGTCTTCAGCCTAATTCCGGATATACCCAATAGTAATTTAATAATTGGAGGGGATTTTAACCTAGTATTAGACCCATACTTGGATAAATCCCTGTCTAAAAAAACTATACCTTGTAAAGGTAGTAAATTTATTAAAACATACATGAGGAATATGAATATCTGTGATGCGTGGAGAACCTTAAATCCATCAGGTAGAGAGTATTCTTTCCATTCCCACGTACACAACAGTTATTCAAGGATTGATTATTTTTTGGTGGATGGAAAAATGCTCCCCTTAATTCGAAATGCAACCTACCATAATATTATTATTTCTGACCACTGTCCCGTTACTTGCTCCTTCGTATTTAATAATCCCACTAAAACATACAGAAACTGGAGATTTGACCCACAACTACTGAATGACTTAAAATTCAAACAATATATAAACTCTCAGATGTCCTTATTCTTTGATACAAACGATAATGCCGAGACCTCTCCAGATATACTATGGGAAACGTTTAAAGCCTATATTAGGGGGTCTATAATTTCATATCAAGCGTCACGGAACAAAAGGAATAAACTAGAACAACTAAATTTAGAAAAAAGAATCCACGACCTGGACGTCAACAATGCAATGGCTCCTTCTTTAGATAATTATTTCAGATTTAAGGACTTAGAAATTAAACTGAATTACAAACAAACACATTAGAAAATACAAAGCCTGGGGAATTTTTCCCATTCCCTTCCATACAAACAAGCTGCTGACCAATGAAAAAATCCAAGTTGCTCCATGTCACTCACAGAAGCTACGTGCAGTTTTACATGCAGTCATATGTGAGTCCATGAACATAAGCAACCTACGACCAGATGATTAATGTAACTATCGCGATGTCAACCACTGGCTTTTTGCATCTTGCAGCTAAGATGTTGATTTTGGGGACTGGAGGGGAGGTCTGAATGGGAACTCGCACACGCATTGTTTTTTTTTTTGTTTGTTCTTTTTAAACATACTTAATATTTCAATAATAAATTACAGAGATCAAGACAAAAAGCCTTTTCCCCTGTAAACTTCTACAGCACCACAATTACCCCAATCTGGTGGCCCTCTGATAGAATTTAGGCTTAAAGCACTTCTGAATTGGCACTTTGAAATTCATTTTTCCAATCTGGAGGCTACATCCATGTTGTATGCTTATGCAACCTGTCTGTGCAGCAGGCCACAGTCCCTGTCTGCCTCACGTCCTTTATCATTTTACCTGTAACAAAAAGATCAGCTGTTTCCTGCCTCAGTGATTACCGCGATTACTCGCCCCATCTCCCTGACTATTTTAAATGGTAAGCTAAGTCCTTAAT
>NW_024582809.1:0-6883 GCF_018398535.1 Haplochromis burtoni
AAGCGCAAAAAAGTATTTAGTCAGCCACCGATTGTGCAAGTTCCCCCACCTTAAAATGATGACAGAGGTCAGTAATTTGCACCAGAGGTACACTTCAACTGTGAGAGACAGAATGTGAAAAAAAAAAATCCATGAATCCACATGGTAGGATTTGTAAAGAATTTATTCGTAAATAGGGTGGAAAATAAGTATTTGGTCACCTCAAACAAGGAAAATCTCTGGCTCTCACAGACCTGTAACGTCTTCTGTAAGAAGCTTTTCTGTCCCCCACTCGTTACCTGTATGAATGGCACCTGTTTGAACTCATCATCTGTATAAAAGACACCTGTCCACAGCCTCAAACAGTCAGACTCCAAACTCCGCCATGGCCAAGACCAAAGAGCTTTCGAAGGACACCAGGAAAAGTATTGTAGACCTGCACCAGACTGGGAAGAGTGAATCTACAATAGGCAAGCAGCTTGGTGTGAAAAAAATCAACTGTGGGAGCAATCATCAGAAAATGGAAGACATACAAGACCACTGATAATCTCCCTCGATCTGGGGCTCCACGCAAGATCTCATCCCGTGGGGTCAAAATGATCATGAGAACGGTGAGCAAAGATCCCAGAACCACACGGGGGGACCTGGTGAATGACCTGCAGAGAGCTGGGACCAAAGTAACAAAGGTCACCATCAGTAACACACTACAACGGCAGGGAATCAAATCCCGCAGTGCCAGACGTGTTCCGCTGCTGAAGCCAGTGCATGTCCAGGCCCTCTGAAGTTTGCCAGAGAGCACATGGATGATACAGCAGAGGATTGGGAGAATGTCATGTGGTCAGATGAAACCAAAGTAGAACTTTTTGGTATAAACTCAACTCGTCGTGTTTGGAGGAAGAAGAATACTGAGTTGCATCCCAAGAACACCATACCTACTGTGAAGCATGGGGGTGGAAACATCATGCTATGGGGCTGTTTTTCTGCCAAGGGGACAGGACGACTGATCCGTGTTAAGGACAGAATGAATGGGGCCATGTATTGTGAGATTTTGAGCCAAAACCTCCTTCCATCAGTGAGAACTTTGAAGATGAAACGAGGCTGGGTCTTCCAACATGACAATGATCCAAAACACACCGCCCGGGCAACAAAGGAGTGGCTCCGTAAGAAGCATTTGAAAGTCCTGGAGTGGCCTAGCCAGTCTCCAGACCTCAACCCCATAGAAAATCTGTGGCGGGAGTTGAAAGTCCGTGTTGCTCGGCGACAGCCCCAAAACATCACTGCTCTCGAGAAGATCTGCATGGAGGAATGGGCCAAAATACCAGCTACTGTGTGTGCAAACCTGGTAAAGACCTATAGTGAACGTTTGACCTCTGTTATTGCCAACAAAGGTTATGTTACAAAGTATTGAGTTGTATTTTTGTTATTGACCAAATACTTATTTTCCACCCTGATTTACGAATAAATTCTTTACAAATCCTACCATGTGGATTCATGGATTTTTTTTTTTTTCACATTCTGTCTCTCACAGTTGAAGTGTACCTCTGGTGCAAATTACTGACCTCTGTCATCATTTTAGGTGGGGGAACTTGCACAATCGGTGGCTGACTAAATACTTTTTTGCCCCACTGTACGTATTCCTCGCCCCCTCCCAGCCACTCTTCTTCCTCTTTCAGCCACTTCTCCATTTCTGGCTGGGTCCATGTTTACATCACAAAACAAACCTATTCAGCAGTTGTCTCCTTTTGTAATGAAATTGAAGGAGTAACACCTGTGTAGAGGTTCATCTACAATGAGAATCAGCTGTGGCTGGTTAAACTGCATTTTTAGATTTAAAATATGTTTCAATAAAATATTGCTGTTGAATTTTGCTGTCTTTTTAAGTTTTGCATTGTGTTATTGTTTTGGCCATAAGTTTAACAGTTTTGAAAACAGTATGTAAGCACATGCAAAATGTCCTGTACGTACAAAGATTTTTGGCAGTTGTTGTGTCTGAGTGAGAAAATAATTCATGAAATTTGAGAGATGTAGTCATTGAATGCATTTTGTGCCAAAACAATGATAACTGATCCTCAGTTTAGCCCACATAGACTTCTGTTGTGCTCACTGTGTGAGGAGTTTTGCAAAAGTGACCTAAGTATTGAGAAATGTGTCCTAGCATCTGTAAAAAACTGTAATACCCTGTACACTTGATATGGTCGTGTGATATACTGTAGAACAGTGCTATAAAAACCATCTGAGTAGAGTAGAAGGTAGAGAGGTGAAGACATACCTGTTTTCTAGTCGGAATGTTCTTATTACAGATGCCACTGTGAAGCGGCTTAGATGTGGGTGGACTCTCTGCCCAGCTTCCCTCATAGTCAGGCCATGGTTGATGACATGGTCCACCAAAGTTGCTCTTATATCATCAGAAATATGGGTCCGTGCATGGCCTCTTCGACCTCCTCCTCCTCTTCCTCTTGCTCTCCCTCCATCCATGCTTGCAAAGTTCTTGAATTGGCTAAACTGAGGGCTTTTTGTAGTTGGCTAATTGGTGTTCAGTTTTGCAAGTAAGTGCCTTCAGGTGTGTATTTGAGTGGTTGCAATTACCCGATGTGTTTTGTATTTTGGATACATGTGTTTTCCAAATGGCACCCTGAAATTTCATTTTGTGAACGAAGTGTCTTATGTATGAAATAGAGTGTAGTATGCAGGACCATGTGTGTTGCATAAAGGAGTAAGTGTGTTGCATAATTGCAACTAGGGTGCAAAGCAGCGCTTTTGTTTAAGGTATGGGTACATGTGTTTGAGGTATGGTAACAAAAGCTTCAAGTTGTGTTACTTTAGTCTAAGCATGGGTTTATAGTGTTCAAGCAACGGGCAAAAACTGTAATACAATACAGTTCAAGTCAAATCATTTTTGTGAGGAGGAAAAACTCCCTTTGAACAGGAAGAAATCTCTGGCAGAAATGGACTCAGGGAGGGGCAGCCATCTGAAGTGACCATAATTACTTAGTATTTTTACTTAGTTACTTCCCACCTCTGCACATGAGCCACTAGTCTGTCAAGTTGTGTGAAACCTCAAGCTGAACATTGACAATTGTGTGTCGACGATTGTAGTCTTTTAAAACCAGATCTGACTTAAAAGAATGTCACGATGAATAAATTCATCTCTTCATTTACTCAAAGAAACTTAAATTGCAAAATCAACACTTGGGTAAGACTGGAAACAGGAGACTGAGACCATAAACGGATCCCTTAAGACTTGGTTCTGCAACCAGAGGAGCCCCTGCTGGCCATTAGACAGAATGCACATCAGGAACTTGGAGTATGTTTCTCTCCTGAGAGCTGGCGATGACATATATGTTTTATAAATACAGTGAAAGGGCAAAAAAACAAAAAAACAATGCTAAGGGAAAGGTTAGATATTAAAAAAAGAAAAAGAAAAAGAAAGAAAATTTAAAGAACAAATTTAAAAGAAATGTCCTTCCTCACAGAATCTGTAACAGTACAAATATTTGGTGTCATCCTTCTGAAAGTGCTCCAAGGATCCTTTGTGCTGTTTATCGAGAAAGTGCAGCAGTTTGAAGGGAGGCGTGCGAAACAAATAAAGCTATAAAAATCCTTCCTTGAACAGGATTTCCTGTTTCCTGTAATAAACGAGATGAAAGGTTAATCATATTCAAGACTGAATAAACAGTAAATTGAAATTATGAAATAAGTAAAATTTTGACTCACTAATTTCCACTCCTTCGATAAACTCTTCCACTTGCTGCACAGATGTATAAATGAAATATGAGTTTGTGGCCCTGCTGCTGTATATCATCTGTCTCTTGCAGGTTTTAATGGAAGGGGTCTCCTGCTTGAAATGCTGCAGCATATTTACTGTCACAGGACTCACATCTCAAAGGCTCCTCCTCAGACTTTACCAGCTGACTTTATTGGGCTACCATGAAATATACACACACTTTTTTTTTTTACAAGGGCTGAGAGTGTGTGTATGAGCTGTAGCCGAATAAAACTCAGTAGAACTGAGTATGAAAAGCAGACTGTACTCTGAGGGTCATTTCGGTTGAAGACGAATGTTAAAACATGGTAAAAGACCATTTATGAGTCACATCAAACTTCCTAGTAGAGATTACCTGTCATGGATCAATATAGAAACATGGTTCCTAAGAGAAACTTGTGTATTACATCTTTTCATCTTAAAGATATGTAAACGTGTAAACAAAGCTTCAGTATTTGTATATTCTGATATATTGAAATACCATAAATAATTTGTGTAGCTTTAGAATTAAAGAGTTTAACACTGGGTACAATTTTAGAATAGAAGAACAGACGATTGCTGGGATTTTGGTGCAAAGTTTGGGTTCATTTACTATTTATAAAGACTGTACGGATTGGGACAAATTTGTTAAAATGTCCCACTGATGCATGGTGCTGCTTCTTTTATTTACGAACTGATGCCATCTCTTTTAAACTGATACCCCTACCATAGCCTAATACACATGGGTGTACATGATGTGTATGAGAAGACAAGCAAAAGCCTTTTGGTCTGTGTAGAGAGCACTGTAATCACTGGTATTCAAACAGATCGTGCCACTTTATACTGATTACTTGATATTCGTTGTAGTTCCAGTGATGAAGAGGGCAGTACTCGTCAAATAATGCAGTATGATCATTGCAAGATCAGGTAAATGTGAAATGACAGAGGTTCATGGTGAAAAAGACCTCAGTTCAAATTACTGCAATGCTCACAGTGACAAAGGCTCTTGACTGGAAGCTGTCAGTAATTATAATTAATTTTAGCACACTTTAATCTGCTGGGAAGCTTGTGTAAACAAATTCAGACTGGCAGGGAAGTGTGGTGTCCTTTCCAACTCAAAATGAAAGTGCAAATACAAAAAATGACCCAAGCCAGAACTTGAACAAGTGGCTGCTTTTCACACATCCAACCGGTAATGCTTAATTTATGCTACCTGGGTTGTGTCTGTTTGCTGAGGTAGTTGCCTACACAGACGGGTTATGTTAATTCTGATCTAAGCTTGTTTTCCGGAACCACCTCCTTCCTTGGACTTGACTTTCTCAACAAGGGGAGACTTCAGCTCACTGAAATGTTAATAATTTCTTCAGAAAATGAAAAGTCACACTGTGTACAAACCAGCCTTATAAAATCCCCATCAGACAAACTTTGACAGTCATAGAGATATAACCAGCAAGACCTTTATTACATGGTCATTTTGCATGCAAGGACACCAACCATGTTCACCGTACCTTTACCAAAAGCTCAGCTGCAGAAGCAAACTCTTTTTACATCTAATGAAACTGCTGGAAACGTTTACAGGATCCCTGCTCTTCTGTATGAGAGAGAAAGTAAAACTTTATTTGCCTTTGCAGAGCAGAGGAAGACTTCAGATAATGCCAGCGGAGAAAAGCTGGTTATAAGAACAGGAAAGATCAAGGAGGGATCCTCTAAGAAGACGGTTGGGGTAATAGTGATAATCAACCATTTCAGTTCTAAATAACTTGTTAATTACGCTCCTGTTTTAAACTGTTCTGTTTTATTTACTCCTGAACAATCTCTCTTTTAGTGGTCAGAGCTCAAAGAGGTGGAAAAGGCACTTATCAAAGGATACCGTCCAATGAACCCCTGCCCCGGTGTATGGCAAGGTCAACAACAAACTTTTCCTGTTTTTCATCTGTGTTGAAGACGCTATCACTGAAATGTACCAGAAAGAAAACTGTGACAACCGGACCCGTCTCTGCTTCATCACAAGTGAGGATCTCGGAGAAACCTGGAGCGATGTGACCGATTTGACGGACAAACTGAATGAAATAAAAAACTGGTCCACATTTGCTGTTGGGCCAGGCCATGGGATTCCAGCAGAGAGTGGTCGACTGATTATCCCAGTTTATGCTTATACTTCCTTTTGCTGCAAACCTTGTTTCTTACCAAACAGTAAATCGTATGCACTCTCACTGTATAGTGGTAGTCATGGCAAAAACTGGAAATTTGGTGAACTGTTTAATACGGTATCAGTTGAGTGTGAAATAGTTGAAATTTCCAAAGACCACATCTACTGCAACGCCCGTAATGTGGGCGGCTATCGAGTGGAAGCAGTCAGTGATCATAATGGAGTTAAGTTCAACAATCTCCAACCTGGAAACAAGCTTGTCTTCTTTATGCAGCATCCAATAAGAGTCCTGCTCTGAAGGCATCGACATGCTGCCCGTGAAGTTTCTCTCATGCACAATTTCAAAGATGCAAAGTCTTCATAATTGCTGCTTTCAGCTTTAATTTCTTGGTAATTGGAACAAAGATATACTGCCTCAGTACTGCGGTATGTACTACAGTACTTTGGTATCAACATATTTATTATATGAAACATAATTAGTTGACTGGAGACATTATCTTATAGGTGATGCAGAAGTTGAAGGGTTGCAACACAAAGGGCATCCAGAAAAAAATCTGTGCCAAATCAAACAAAAAAGTGGCTAACCTCCTCCTCATTTTCATTCTTATCCTCCTCCTCCTTCTTCTTCTTCTTCTTCTTCTTCACATAGACTACATATACACTTATGCCAAAGGTGTGTGAAGTACTGTGTGAATCCTCAGGCTGAACATTCACGTCGTGTTACCATTGTAGTGTTTTGAACCACATTTGACTAAAGAAAAACTCATGATAAATAAATTCATACCTTCATTTACTCAAAAGAACTTAAATTGCAAAAGCAACACTTGGGTAAGACTGGAAACAGGAGACTGAGAGCATAAACTGATCGGGAAAGTGCAGTAAGGTCATGCTCTCTTAAGACTTTTTGCAACCAGAGGAGCCCCTGCTGGCCGTTAGACAGAATGCCAAGGGAAATGTGCATCAGATCTGGAAGGAAGGAAGGAAGGAAGGAAGGAAGGAAGGAAGGAAGGAAG
>NW_024582809.1:6937-35778 GCF_018398535.1 Haplochromis burtoni
GAATTGAAACTAAATTTCCACTTATTGAAAGATGCCACAGAAGCTTTAGCAGTGCAGATATTTGCTGTCATCCTTCTGAAAGTGCTGGAAATATCCTCTCTGCTGTTTATCGAGAAAGTGCAGCAGTTTGAAAGGAGACGTGAAACAAATGGAGCCATAACAATCCTTCCTTGAACAGGGTTAGGAGTGACTGAGGGAGAGCAGCCAAAAACAGGACAACAAGGACTATTTCTGTGGTGTTCTCTCATCGCGTGCTGTTGCTGTGATAACATTTCATGTCCAAACCCACTTTGTCTCTTACTGGTAAAAAGAACTGAGGATTTATGGAGCATCACAAAGAGCCTAGATGATTATTCATTTATTTTTACTGCAAATATTAACATCACTTTCTTTGTCCTAAACGAAAGCCTGTTGCAAGAAACAAAAGAGAAAAGGAGATGAAAGGTTAATCATATTCAAGAATGAATAAATAGTAAATTGAAATAAGTAAAATGTTGACTCATTAAATTCCACTCCTTCAATAAAGTCTTCCACTTGCTGCACAGCTGTAGCCGAATAAAACTCAGTAGAACTGAGTATGAAAAGCAGACTGTACCCTGAGGGTGATTTTAGTTAAAGACAGATGTTAAAACATGGTAAAAGACCATTTATGGGACACATCAAACTTCTTAGTAGAGATTACCTGTCATGGATTCAGAAACATGGTTCCTAAGAGCAACTTGTCCAGTCCATGTTGATCACATTCTTTCATCTTCAAGAATTTAAAATCATGAGCAAAACTCCTGAAATTTGTAAAACTATTATTTTATTTCACAAATACTGTAAATTATCTGTGCACCTTTAGAATTAAAGCATTCAACAACGAGTACAATTACAAAAATAGAACAATAGATGATTGTTATAGATCTGAGTGTAGAGGTTAGGTTTATGCACTCTTTATAGAGACTATATGCATTACTAATATTGGCAGGATATAGAGGAAATTTGTTCTAATCTCTTACTGACGCATGGTGCTTTTTATATGTCAGTTTTATATGTCAGTTTAAGAACCAATGCCACCATTTTTCAAACACAGCATACACGCAAACATGCCTTTTCTTTTGATGAGTTGCACATTTGCAAATTAAATGGTTAACTCCTCTCAGACCTACAATAATGAAATGGTTTATACATATTTCTGCATTTCTCTAGAAAGAAAGTGCCAAAGGGCCTCTGATCTTGATAATTCTGCACATTTTATTCATAATTGTTCCTATTTTGCTGTGTGTGTGTGTGTGTGTGTGTGTGTGTGTGTGTGTGTGTGTGTGTGTGTGTGTGTGTGTGTGTGTTTGGATCCGAAGCTTTCTTCTGGGAAATCAGCCATCCTCCACAACTCATCTCTGCATATCAAACACCACGGAGAACTTCTAAATAAAGACGAGGCATAACTTGTAATAATACCCAGCAGCCCGTTGATTGAGTGAATAATATTCTTGCTGTGTACAGGCTGGAGTACACCACAAAGCAAAAACGTGACTATTAGCTCGCCTGACAGAAGTGTTTTGAAAAATGAAGACGTGGTTTTAATAAAGAAGGCCTGGTTTGCAGTAGGATGTGAGCGAATATATATATGCACTCAAACCGGCCAAAGCTAAACAGAAAAGGGAAGGATAACACGTGTACATGCCCAGATGTCTTGTGTTCTTTCATTCTAAAGGTAGCAAACCAGTCACCCACCACAAAATAATCTAAATAATCACGACACAACACCGGGAACTGATCATCCTGTTCTTCAGATAGATCGATAGTTGAACTGTGAACGCTGTAGGCGCAGACTGTAGGTGTTCAGAATAATCAGTGTATTTAAATTATTGAAACATACGTATTCTTTTATCTTAAAATGATACAAAATCAAATGGCCCATTTGCCACACAATGATGGATATTGTCATTAATATTTGTATAAGCCTAAACAGTCTCTTTATGATTTATCATCGTCAAGTAAAATTAAGAATATTAAACTTTTTTTTAAAATTTCTCGTTGTTTTCACAATTTTATTTAAAATCCTACAAATTTGTCATTTAAGTCTAGACTTTAGTTGTATTCAGTCGTAAAAAAGATTTAAAATTAAGCAGTAATAATTAAAAACATAGCTGAATGCATTTATATGAACCGGGTTCATTTGATATAGTCTTTTTAATCTTATACACATTCTGGTGTAACAAATAATTGTAATAAAAAGTGCACACACGAAATTAAAATGATCCATTTTATTCCAAACACACTGAAAGATTTTAAAAACATCCGTGTTGAAAGCATTTACTTCAGGGAATCAGATTCAGTATTTGGTAGCCTTGTCGGTCTCAGATCAGGCGCACATCATTAGATTAAATTAAACTAGACGAAATCTTAAAGATCCCGTCGGGAAAAGCAGGCAGCTGCGAAAGAGTGAAGTTGGGTATCATTCCGTGGAGTGAAACGGGATGCAGGAGGCAGGAGGTCGGAGGCAAAGATCGCACAGCGGCGCAGCATCCGGCGTCCAAATGTTCCAAGTTTTGACAAGAAGGGAAATTTTTGGAGAGGATCGAGGAAAGCGCAGGTGTGACGCTGCTTACAGGTGGTCTGTTGGGGATAACCCGGGACTCGAAACCACTTTCTAGATCCTGATCTCGGTACAAATCGGGACTCTGGAGACTAGAGACCACCCTGCGCACTCCGAGGAGAGGAAAAACGGGCATCAAAGTGAGCTCCTGCGCCCTGGAGCCTTTCATCGGTGCCAAATATAAACTTTGCCGCTTAAAGCGTTTCCTGCGACGAAGAAAACTCCCATTTTCAAACATATCCGCCGACATGGGATCCAGAGTCCAGTAATTCCCCTTGCCTGGGTTCCCGGGTTCCCGGGGCATTTTGACAAAGCAGTCATTCAAAGACAAGTTGTGACGGATTGAGTTTTGCCACGAAGGGAACTTCTCCCGATAATAAACAAAGCGCTGGCTGATAAAATCGCATATCTCACTGAGAGTGAGCCTCTTTTTGGGGCTTTGGAGGATGGCCATGGTGATGAGAGCGATATAAGAGTACGGAGGCTTCACCGAGGTAATTCTCCTTCCGGGACCCTCCTGCAGTCGGACTTCAAAGTCGTCCTCTCCCTGCACGCCAGGAGAAAAGGATGAAGGCCGTCGCTCCAAGTCTACATTACTCTCCCCGAACACTGATACATCTGTCCTCCTCACAACTTCTCTGCAGTCCGCCTGGCCCCCCACTTCAATGTCCGCCTCATCCATGGGCTTGTTGTCCAGCGTCATGATCCGGACTGTCCGGTAGGCCCCAGCGGGCGAGATTCAGTGCCTGTCTAGGACAGAAAGTGGAGACCCCCTCGTTTCCTTTCATTCACAAAAAAAGTCGCGCATCTGACTGCATCCTGACTTTTGAGCCTCCCACTCCGAACTTCCCCCTCCTCCTCACGCAGTCTGTTTTAACACAGCTGCAGGTATCCACAAACCTGAAGCTGTGGGGGGGAAACACTTTATTTAATCAAAGATAGAGAAATTAAATGATGATACTGAAGGCGTGGTTACACTAATTACACTAACTCGTGCATATTTTCTCCAGTGTATACACGCTTTAACTATAGTTGTTTGTTTTAAAAAAAAATAAAGGTCTTAATTTTATTCTTTTCTTCCTTCTTTATATGTTGTTTTTTACTGTTGTGATTTGCTTTCAAGTACATTTAAACTGCACGTCCATGATGCATATTATTTATTTATTAAACTTTTTGGGGATCTACACAGTTTTCTGACTCAGTAATCGTTGCGTGTGTACCGATTAAGTTGTTCTTTTTCTTGGCTATTATGCCACTTCGTGTTCTTATTTATTGTACCCTTTTTGTGTACAGAACTTTGCGACTATAAAAAAAAGACTTAATACATTTCATTTGCTAGATTTGATGAACGGTATACATAAAGCAGTAAAACAATGCCTTCTAATTAAAGTGAAACTGCAAAAGCAAAACAGAAAAAGTATTTCGGCCTTAACATTGTACAATAGGGTTGGAGAGCCAGGCTTAGCCATTTTATCTACTATCTGCTAATTGAACAATTAGCCGTATTTTATGTACCCATAATGTTTCAGCAACAATTAAAATGAATAAATCTCCACAGAGGTCTTTAAGCAAACGTAACTGAGTAAATGCATAAGGCTCGTCTTTGAACTGCACTCCAGTATCAGAAGTACAAAGCTGGACAGGCTGCCAAGTACCATAAAATTTGATTTGTGCACATTCATTCATTATTGATTATAGCTGATGTTTAAATGACCGCAGCAGGTGAGACGTTTTGGAGCATGTGTAATGTAAAATAAGAGCAGGCATATGAATTTCATTGAGCTTGAGCTCTCTTTTATGTCCTTGGCTTACATAGCGCTCATTTCCTTCAGTATTGCTCTTTGCTGGATGGTTTAGCACATGGCAAGAGAGCCAACTCAAGAAGACGTAATCCATTTTGAAATAATAGCCGCACTGTATCAATCCGTGCGAGGCCACCCACTTGGCCAGCAGGCCTGTAGTGCATGGTGGGCTGAAGGAACTGTGGGAAGCCTCATTACTGAACCTTTCTTCCCTCTCACTGTACTTTAATTTGATATGTGCACCCATTTGAAACCAATTTATCATTTTACAGTCACTGCAATACTAAGCTAAATTCTTAAATGAAGAACGGGGAGACACAGGTTTGTTCATGAATTTAATACAAACAAAAACCCATGCAAACACACACAAAACCCCTTTTCCCCATCTCACAGAAACCAGCAATACTAAGGAAATCTACACACCGATTTAACAAGCCAAATAAAATAATGCTCAGAAACAATGGCCCAAATAAATACCAAAGAAAAGTGACCACTTATTACAACCACAATTAGAAAAAACAACAAAGACAACAAAATAAATAGCTTGATTTAACTTGTTCAACTAAATGTATCTGATGAACTTAGTAACTGAACTGTCGCTGTCAGGATTAGGAGCAGTAGGAGTGTTTTACAGTTAATAACAGTGAAAAGCAGCACTGAGCTCAGGGCCTGTACAGAAATAACTTTCTATTACAGCTGTCGGGTACTACTGACCATTATATGTAAGCGACACTGAAGCTATTTCGATGAAAATTTTCACGACTAAACTTTCCACTGAATGCGTCACTTTCTGACAGTGGTCCTTCAGTATCCCATTTATTTGTATAAAGGATTCTCAGCTCTGCTACAAAGTCTGTGCGTCCTCAGTATATCCCTCTTGGTGAAAAAACAAAAAACAAAAAACAAAAAGCAAACCTTCTAAGCTCCATCACACATGCTAAATACAAATTAAGGAGCAGAAATAGGATCAGTACAGAAAAGACTTTTTTCTCCATACAAATTTAAATGTTTTACAAGTTGTTTTATTATTACTTTTTTTGACGCACACAGTCATAGAGGTAAATGTGTACTATTGTCTGAGGTACAGTGCTATAACAGTAAAACGAATTTAAATACCTTGAGTCAGGTAAGAGGTAGTCATATCTGTAGTGAACTGTAAAGATTTACGAGAGCAGCGAGTATTGTTTCAAACTGTTGTGTGCGTCTGTGCAAAGCTCTGTCACATGTGGGCATAAAAACCTGCGCTGTGTGCAAGTTCCCTAGGTGGTGTGTTTCCGCTGAGCTGAGGTCAGCCTCACAAAGTTTCCACACTTGAGGCAGCACGAGTTGGAGTTGCCCTCTTTCCGAGGGATATGCCAGCAGTTGACACAGCGCACCCTGTACTTCTTATACCTTCAAAAGTAAGAGAAAAAAAATGCAGTGGTGGTTCAACTATTTGCCCTTTAATGCTCAGGTGCATAAATGCTATTTAGTCAAATTATCATAGGCAGATGACTGATTTATAATAATACTACAAGGTATTTTACAAACATGGACATTTGATACTTTTCCAAAGTAGATTATCTGCACATTCTTTTGAGCCCAGCACTACTCCTTATTTCCAAAGCTAACCTGTGTTTATTTCTGAAAGAGAAATTATGAGCCAGTGAGTACTAACATACAGTTTCATGCAATCATGAGATTAATGCATTAGTCTGGGAAGTCATGCATGAAGTAAAGTTTCTGTAAGGTGCAGTCAGACTCTTGTGAGAATGGAAAAAAATAAGTTGATCGTTTCTGTTGTTTGTGAGGCCTGAACTTGTTTAACTGCACAGTGTTGTGGCAACTGACTGCTCAAAACATGATGAAAAATGCTGGCAAAATAAGTAAACATCAACACAAACTGATTTGGAACAGGATTCCACAAAATACAAGTTAGAATATATTAATTCCTTTAAGCTATAATTCAACATCATCAATGTGGACTCAAAGAAAATTTTAGACTCTGTTAAAAATCACAATAATCCAACTGATTATTGTGATCAGCCCTAATGCACAGCTTCAGTGTTTAAGACATTGAATATTGAATATCGAGCTACCTTATCCCACAGGCATTGCACAGTGGAGTCCCGTCCTCGGCATCTCTCCACATGGGGGTCTTCCTGGTGCAGCATGATGCACAAACTTTGCCCTCTAGTGAAACAGAAATGAAAGATTAAGCAAATAGCAGTAAAACTGAACTGAGTGCGCTTAAATCACTTATTTCCAAGCATATTTTTTTTTATCTGAATTAAGGAAGTGTTTTAATGCAACCAAACATTGCGACTACATTTGCAAAAATCATTTAACCTCCTAGGACCTGGTGTCCACATATGTGGACATCACATTTTGGGTTGTCTAGACCACAATACTAAATTTCGCTCTACAAGGTCCTGATATCCTCCTCTCGGAAACTACATCAGGTAAAAAGATGATTCTTTATTTTTACATTTATCAGCTCCCAATCAGCCCAAATAGCAAAGAGAAATTAAAAATGCATGCCATGAAAGAGTTCAGGTCTTAGGAGGTTAAAGATACATTTGTAATTTTACGCCTCAAAAACTTTATTGAATTATTAAACAATAACCGACTCCAGACAATAACCTCAATTGAGCGAAAGACATTTATATTTTTTAAAAATACAACTACAATCTACAACTTCACTGGAACATTTATACTGCATTTTCTGTTAACTGACCAATATATGGGAACAAGGCTGCATATCTGTCGAGAAGATTGGCTCTTTGGTCTTTAAATGCTGGAAATACAGCGCACTGACATTCCCACTTTACCAAAAATGAAACATAAGCAAATGTCAAATAGTTATAGATTTGTAAAGAATCTTTGTATAGGAGAAGAAAAGATTTGAAAAATTATGAATGAAATTGAATGAAATTAAAGATATGAATGATGAAAAATTATTTAGAGTATTTTTTAATAGTGTTAGCACTCAGATCTTTACCTGATGATAAGTACATTTATTTAAAGTTGAGCTTATTTTTCTCTTGTCTTAGCTGACATTCACGTTCTGGTATTAAGTTATTTAAACCACAACTTTCCTAAACTTGTTTGAAACAGTCACACCTGTCTGACCCTGTTGAGTTACATATTTCTAAGGTGGTGGTGTCCTCTAGTGGAGATTATGGGTATCACACACACATGCACTTCTATAACACTGTAATGCTGCAGATACTTTTATTTATAACTCATAATTAATTAAACATTAAAATATTACAATTACTTAATATACTGTATTTTACATATTTTATTTGTTCTTACAAAAAGTTATATATTTTTATTTCCAATATTAATATATTGGGATGTTTTGCTGAGTGTTTCACCATCTGGGGTTAGTTTAGTGTTGTATTCTGGATAAAGTCTCCTAAGACAAAATTTTCTAAGACACACTTTTGGCAAGCACAAAAAAAAAAAATCTATTTCTTCCTCATATTAATTTAGTTAAAGTTGAAAAATGCAGTCTGTCTGTATTAGATAACTAAATAAATTTTTTACAAATCCAGTCTCAAACTGTGTTAAGACTGAGATGGCAACATGACCTGTTACACTTGTTCAGAATGTCTTTAATTTAATGCACATTATTATATTAAAAAAAACTAAATAACATTGAAATATGCTAAAAAAATAAATTGTACTTTGAGCTTAATTTTTAACATTGAAAAATCAAATTAAAACAAGCAAAATACTCTGTAAACTCTTCTCTGCATCTTCTGTTAGATGATCCAGGAAAAACAGTAAAATAAACGAGCAGCTTGCTTGAGGACATAGTTAGGGGATACTCACTTAAAACACTGGTTGTGTGGCCGTTCTCCTCGTCTGAGCTGCTAGTTTTAAATGATTTCTGTGATGACCGTGTCCTCAGCCTGGGTTTTCTCACACTCCTGCAGAGTTCCTTGCTGTTGTGGGTACACACGGATAAAACACCAATAATGTGAGAGGATTTCATGTAAGCTCCTACCACGTTTTGTAATGCATGGCGTGTACCGAAGATGTGTTTGTCTACCTGTATCGTGAAGTTATGAGAAGCCGACACTGTTCCCTGCTTTCGTCTAGCTCCGTGTCCATCCTGAATGTCACTCCCTGGAAGTCTGGGTCTTGAATATCAACACTACGACTGGGACGAGGCTGTTTTCTAGGAGTCTTAGTTCTCCACTGGTGCGAAGATGAACCGTGATCCTCCTTTTGCATTGTCCAAAGTTCTGCTTTGGATGGTGCAGAAGATTTTATCGGGGCAGTTGGAGGGGTGTCTCCATCTATGGGGGCATCTGCACATTCATCTGGTTTTGAACCGAAGAGAGAATTCTCTGGAGCGCTGAATGTAAGTGATGGTGATTGTGAACAAAGTTGGATGGGGCTCAGAGGAGGCAGCCTGCCGTCACATTGGGCTTCCACAGATAAAGTAAGATTTGCATTAATATCTAGTGACAGTACTGGCTTTGATAGAGTAGTACAAGTCTCATCATCTGAATTACAAGTTAGCTTAGTATTAAGACATGCATTGTGTGCTTGTGATAGAGCATATTCAAAAAAGGGTGCATTTAAAATATCCTGTTTGCTAGAAGAACAACCCTGCTCACACTCCTGGCTGCACCCAATTTGTGTGTTGACAGTGAAGTTAACTTCTGTTTTGCTCTTGTGTTGAGGATGCAGAGATGCTGTTGTACTGTCTCCTGGCAAGTCTGCTCTGTCAGTGTCTGTTGTCTCAGCAGTTTCAAGCTGAACACCCATCTCGGAGTCTTTCACACAGCACTGTAGTTTAAATCCATCTCCTGTGGATCTTCCTGTCACTTTTTCATCAGCACTGACAGAGGGTGTGATTTCTTGTCTCTCAAAGAGACGAGGAGATGGGCCTAACATGCATTCACCACTTAGAGTGTCACTTTCAATTGCAGCTTCTGTAACATCTGGTGCTGCAGTGGATAATGTGACTGTTGAATAGCCTAATTTTGTGGCAGATGAGGCTGAACTTAGGTCTAACACCTCAAGATTTTCCAAATGAAGCAGCTTTTCACACTGCAAGTTGATCAGGCTGAGCACTTTCCAGGGACTATTGCGTTCACACTGTGATGTAGTTGTGACATTGCTGCTTTGACACTCCTCATTTACCGTTTCCAGCTCATTACATGGCAGCGAACAAGACAAACTATGGTGGCAGGAACCATTACAGGTATGAAATGAATGTGCATCGCCTTCCTTTTTCATTTCTAAAGTATCCTGGACAGAACTAGCAGAGGTTTCAAATGAATGTGGACCCTCTTCTTTTTTAATTACTAAAGGATCCTGGCTATATGCCTTAATCTGTGATTCACTGGGTAGATCTGAGTCTGGGAAACTGTTGTGGATAGGGGATACAAGCTTGGAAACTTCTTGGAAAAGGTAGAAGAGTGCAGACTGGGGTGAATCGTGTTCCACTTTGCTCTGGTTTCCCTGGATAAAGTCAGCTTGCATCCTTGATTTCGTACTCATACTGAGGCAGAGTCTGCAACATGAATAGGAACAAATAGCTTTAGGACTAGCAGAGGTAAATCTGTGCATGTTTTCCCTGTACGTTCCTTCTAGTCTTCATCTTTTCTCTATTACAAAATATTGTACCTTCAGCCCTTTACACCTCTGACATGACAAATATGCTTCCTACCACAGGTCATTGAAAGATATTAGTTTCTATCAATAGTCCACAAGCAACAAGTTGACTGCAAGCAGCTAAATATTTTATATAACGTAAAGTAATAGCATAGTGTCATTTGGCCTAAATATGTGGGTCATATAACTGGAAGAAAATTTAGGGTTCAAAAATGGTTAAATTGGACGCTATGTAATTTTCTATTGCGTATTTAAGAAAAAACAATTTATTTTTAATAAATTGACAATTAATAAATACTCAATAAATTTCAAATAAACAACTGTTGAAATCTACCTTGCCCAGCTTTTCAATAGTCACACTTTTTTGTAGTAATTTCACTATTTAATTTCAAATTTTTATTTTTATTTATTAATTTTTCTTACATATTTTTAAATACACAATTCATATAATAATTAAATCTATTACAAGGGAAACAGAGTAAAAAGATTTCTTGCGAGCAAAGAAAGTAATTTATAAACATGTTATTAAAAATGATACAGTAACCGTATAATATTACACAAGATTAATTATCAAGATAATTATTTACTTCTTTTATTTATACATTATGTAATAAAAATGACAAACAAATGACATAAATACTCATGATCACAGAAATGCTGTTTTTTTTATACACACATTCTGCTCAGAAAAAGATACTAGGAGTCAATTGTAAGACTCAAAGTCAAGGAGGTTCTTTTGGTAACACTGGGTAACAGGGTTTTATTAGAGCGACACATTAAATCTGGTCAGAAAAAAATGTAATGTAAAAATTATATTAAGAGGTCTGACATTTGTCTACCTTTGGTGTTAGCACCGGAGTCAATCATTCATCACATCTTCTTTACTGTCACTAACTGTTTTTCTCTTCCTTTTCCAGACAAGATAGGCGCAACACTATTTTAACTGTTATATTTGGATCAATATTTTTTTTTATAAATTACATTTTGTCGCAGAAAAAAAATTGTAATTTACACAGCAAACGTATGTTTTGGTATTTTGTGCATAGATTAATGCACATAGGTGAAACAGAAAATGTCATGCCATTGCAGAATGGTCCATGCATGCTACTTAAGGCTATCCTAAAACTGAGCTAATGCGGCCAATTATATGCATGCAGTTACAGCAGATAAGCTAATGCTATGTTTGTTTTTGTATCAAAAAACAACTTTAAAAAAAATGTAACTAGTTCAACTCACCGGAAAGACTGTAACAAAACTTTTCTGTGGCGTTTAAACGTGTTTGGGAACGTCAAATGTTGCACTTCCTGCCTTCTAGAACGTCGAGTAGCCAAAATTTTTCGCGGTCGTCGGGCCGTCGCGAGCGCAGCAGCAAATCCCACTAATATTACGTTAATGCGTTAACATGAATGCTTTTGAAATCACTGATTTTTTTCCTCTTACAGGCCATGGATTAACTAATGCCTAAAAGTTTCATCAAAAATACATAATTCTACAGCGCATGCAAGCAGATCTACAATTTAGCATTGTGATTATATTTAAATAAACTCTGTAGGCAATGACTCACTTCATGTAAACTCAGTATCAGATCTCAGTAAGCACCCGTCAAGTTAAATGATTGCATATTCCGAACCATTATCTGTAATCGTGCATCACCTTCACCTCCTGCCATAATCGATCTTTGTCTTCTATGTTTTTGACCTGTGATGGCCTCTAGCTAACAGTGTCTTTATCATGAGGCATGAGATGAACACGTTTAAAACTCGTGGTCTAACTAACTACAAGCGTTCAGCCCACTTTACCTGACATTCATGTGGAGTACCAATCTCGACGCTCACCCGTGATCTTCAATCCGTTGTCAAATAAAAAATTAAGCGTGTCGATTTGCTGGGGAACTCGAACCACTGAAGCTGGTTGCTATGACTGGATCAGATTCTGGGGCCAGAAGAAGTTACGCGGGTGTTTTCCGTTTGCTAGATTACAGCCTGTCTGGGTATAAAAGCTTTGACACTCCTAACTCCTGTTCATTTTGTAGCTACTACTTGCCTGGATACGCGAGTGGAAAACCCTTTTTCTTTTCCCCGGCAATGACTGTTAGCTAGTCATGCAGCCAGTAATGATTATTTAACTGTTGGTGAGTCAGTGATAAGGTCAGTATCGTGGCCTTTGAGTTGTTATTGTAAGGTTGCTGGCTAAAGAGTTAAGGTCATCACCAGGTAACCAACTTTGACAGGGGGCTATCTGGTTGAAGTCGTCATTTCACTTTTAACAACCTATATTAAAACCTTTCACAGATGTGCATTTGCACTAGCAGTCACACACATGAGGTTATAAAATAAAATGTGCACAAAAGCAAGAGCCACATTTAAATTCACCACATGCGTGACGGTTGAGAGTTGAGTTTTTTTTTTGCACTCTGGTTCTTTTTAGCTCCAAATTCATAGGGATACTTCCTGAAGTCCGACTTGCATTTGGCTCAACCACTCCAACCTCACTATCCTTCCCAGTTATGCCATTTTCTGCAACTGCTGCAGAAGCACTGAGCTTTGGTTGACCAATTAACTTCAGCTTGGGCAGCAATGACCTGGGTGACTCAAGTGTTTCAAGTTGTTCATCAGTCGAATTCAGCTGAGGGGGCACAATGACCTTTTTGGGAAGGCCCAGGTAATGAGTGCACTACTCAAAATAGCTTTTTAAACTGATTTTATTGCACAACTTAAAATATTTGTATTTCATCAGACATAAAATACACAATTCACTTGTGCGTAAGTTGGACAAGTACAGTAGACTTGAGTAAAAGGTAGATGTGGTCAACTTAAACTATGGTAACATGAAGATCACCAGCTTCCAAGCAGACATGCTTCCACTTCCACCATCCTGCTGTGGATCCAGCTGGACCAGATCCTCTAATCAAGCCTTAATCACTGACAGTTGCAAAGAAAACACTTTATCTGAAATGCAATTCACATGAATGTTTCTGAAATGTTTGGAGCAAATACAAAATAAGTTTCAACAGTATAAATTCTGCTTTGATTTCTTAGGAGCCCGTGTTTAAGAATCAGGCAAACATGACTGTTTATGGCTTTTTTCTGTCTTGCAGAATAGGATGATTATGGCAGTGAGCATGTACTTCTACATCATAGACACAAAAATGTATAAATGAGCATGGTGCATACAAAAGTAAATGCTATGCATATATTGATAATAATGGACTAGCCAAAACAATAACAATCTTGTGATACTTGTGCGCATTTGAGCTGTAACAAGGAATGTTCCATTAATCAGCACAAAAGATTTAACTCTGTTAAATAAAGTCTCCCCCTGCAGTTCTCTCTTTTTTTCCAAAAAAAAGAACAGTTTGATTGAATTGTCTTAAAGCTGGCCTGAGAAGACGCCACAAACCCCCCCCAAAACAAAAAAAACACAGGATTTGTTAAACATCTTTTCGTTTTTTAAAGTTTTTTTCCCCCCGAAGTAACATCACCTGTGAGATGTAGTGTCTGACTCTGCCTAGGACTGTCCTGTCAGTGGTTAACTGTAGAATTAGTCAGTTGTTAAGACATCTTGGGAGTTGCTATGGACTTTTCTATCCTTGTCATGCTTTTCTTCATGGTTGCACCCCCCTCCCAAACTCAACCAGTACATATGGTGCTTAGCGCAAAGCTAAAAGCTCCAATTTTTCTGAACACCCCATCTCACTTGTCAGTGAGGTTTGGGAACATGGCCATCCACGTAGAAGTTCCTGGTGACTTTGGGCAAGGTGAGTTCAATCCCATCAAGCTCCGGAGTGAGAATGATCTGACATCCCAGCCTGGAGTTCTCCTGCAGCATCGGTGCCATGTCAAGCATGTCATCCTCCCTATGAATGGATATATGTGTCAGTAATAATGATTTTCTTTCGAACTGCATCACATAGATTTGTCAAACTTAATGTGACATGGTTAAATAAGATGGCACTGGTAGCAGTCCTACCTCTCTTCAGGTTCTCGCAGTTTGTCAAAATGAGCAGCACTCACATAAACATGACATGTTGAGCAAGCAAGAGACGCCTCACAGGCTCCTAAATATTACAAGACACAAATATCTCAATGACAATGGTGCAAGGATAATGGTGTTCATCTACAGTTCATCTGTAACGACCCTCACCTTCCAGGTCAATGCCATGCTTGTGAGCCAGGTAGAGGACATTGTCTCCCACTTTAGCTTTCACAGGGATCCTCTGGCCTGACCGATCTATATACACCACGTTGACACTGAACAGAAGACATCAAATTATTAAAAGCAACAAACAAACAGGTGATACAACATTTCATGTCTGTGATGCATTCAAGATTACATGAGCTTTTAAAGTAAATTTGTTTTTCAAAGAAACGGACATTTACGTGTGTTTGGCCATAATTTAAGAGTTTATTCCACCATTCTCAACTTATAATATACAAAATATATATAAATAATGAAGTCTGAAAAATCTATAAATGATTTTATCTATTAAGTATCAGAGGTCTATTTTTTAATCTTATCTGGCATTTTATTTATTTTTAAATAAGAATAACTTTAAATGCAACAAGAGGTCTGCTTATTTTTAAGTATGTGCTCTCAAATTAATAACTCACATAAGCACTCTTTAATGGTTTAGGGTGCTTTTAAACTGGATCCAGCCGCTGCCTTGGTTGTGAGTTTTAATTTTCCATTTACACTTACGTCTAACTTCGGCTTTAGTTTTTGACAGAAGTAGCTGTGATAACAATTCTTATTAAAAGTATTACGATGTATCCATTTATGTGCAGATCACCGTACCCTGTTGTTTCACAATAAAAGCCTCAGCTGACTTACACATCCTCAGGGTGCTCTGCATTGGAGCTCCCCTCCTCACTGTGGTAAAGACCTGGGGAAAGAGCAACACAGCCATCATTACTGTGAGAGTATTCAAAAGTGACATCAGCTCCTTCACTTTGATAATGGGACTGATTTACTTGTTGCACCCAAGTTTTACATCCCTAACTGGGATTGCCGAAACGAAGTTACGCAAGTGTTATTGAACCGATTTTCCAGGCAGATTACTGCTAATTTTACTGACCAAACTTGGCTGGCATCGCCGATGACTGAAACTTCATCAAGAAGAAAACTTATGAGCACTTATTCAGACTTATCGTAAACCAACAGTCCTGACAGGAAAGCCACCGGCTTTAGGCTAAATGCTAGCAGGCTGCATCACTCACCTATACTCGTCTGTAAGTGTCGGTTTATCGTCCGGAGACTATCAAATGACCCCCTCCTTTGTAAATTAGCCACATTCTTCGCATTACACTTTAACCTGAACAGTGGACACGTGCTACAGTCCGGGATAACTCGAGAAAGCCTCAAAGTGAGTCCCATGCTCGACCGGACTGCAGCAGAGGCCGCCATGACTCTGTTTTGGTCACATGACTGCACGCAGCCAATAGGAAACGGAGCGGTGACATTTCTGCTGTGTAGAGCTGCTCTGACAGCAGAGGGTGCCCCCGCGTCACCAGCTGCACGTGAGAGAAGGCCGATTATGTCTGTGTTACAAACGTTTACACGTGGACCTAAATGAACATATACGATAAAATTTACTGAAAGTGCTAAAAGTGGCAGAGCGCATTATGTTGAAAGGAGCCTGTGAGAGGGACTGTCTATGGTAGTCATTAGTGTTGTTGTATTAATATGTGAATGCTGCATTTTTGAACTTTCTTTTCACTGCTTATCTGTTTAACAGGTTGCACATATGAATAATTTTATGATACAGCTTACTATAAAAAGTCAGCACATAAAGCTCTCATATATTTTAGAAATTGAAGTACGTATGTAATTAAGTATCACAGGAATTTGTACTGAAGTACAGCACCACGAAAAAGTCTCGAGCCATCCCTCATTTATTTATATTTTACTTTCACACAGGCAGATTTCCATGTAATTCCTTAAAATGAGGAAACTGCACAAGTGAATGACAAAAAAAAGGGGCAGGCCTAAAAGAAAACTACCCACAGCAGATGAACAGTATCGGAAAGTCATGTACTTAAGAAAGAGAAGAAGATCCAGCACAGTCCTGACACAGGACGTGAGAGGTGCATCTTGCCCCTCTGCATTTGCTGTTTGATTCAGCCTCAACAGAAATGGTCTCAGTGAAAGGGTGGATGTGAAGAAGGAACTGCTAAGGAAGGGAAACAGGGGGAAAAGGCTGAGACGGCAACAGGTCTTATGGAATGATGAATCTGAATTTGACATTTCTGGTTCAAATCGTCGTCATATATAGGATATAAAGTATCTACAGCCATCTGTAAACCACAGTGGAGACTGTCAGTTTGAGTCTAAATGTCAAAGCTGATAGAATTCAGAATGCAAAAATAATAATAATAATTTGATCCACCATGCAAAACTGTCTGGGAAGGATCTGAGAGCCAATATAATATTTTTTTATTAATATGAAAATGATTTCAAACATTCTGTCAGTCCAGTAAAAGCAAACTGGGACAGAAAGCAAAACACACACGCTCACACAATGGAACATGGGAGAACAGTGGTGTGGTGGTTAGCACTGAGTCATCATAGCGAGGTCCTGGGTTTAAATCCACTGACCTGGCATGTTCTCCACATGTGTGCGTGGGTTCTCTTTGGGTACTCTGGCTTTTTCCCACAGTCTCAAGACATGCAGTCAGTGGGATTAGTTTAATTAGTGAATGTGAGTGTGAATGGACTGGAGACCCATCCAAGGTGTACCCTGCTTCTTACCCTGCTTCTCCCCAGAGGCTGGACCTCAACATTATTAAAGCAGCGTGAGCTCATCTTAACAGAGAACAGAACAAAAGGCAGCCAACATCCAGAGAAGAGCTTTGAATTTAATACAAGAAGCCTGAAGAACTATTCCTGAAGACTACTTAAAGAAAGTATAAGAAAGCTTGCCTATGAAAGTACAGGCCATGTTGAGAAATAAAGGTGATTATACCTAAAGCTGACTTTCAAGCTCCCTAGACTTTTACTATCTATGTTTTTGCATATATACTCTATTTCCATTTATGTCTTTAAATGTTTCAGTAGATATTCAACAAGTATTGTCTTTCCACTGAGTCATTGCTAAAGACTTTTATACAGTTGTATAAACTAGCATTGAAAGACAATACTGAAGAACTAATACCTTAAAAAGAAAACTGACAACGTGTTTCAAATTACATTTAACCACAGGAGACTCAGTATAAACTGAAATCAACTAACGGTTAAAAAAAAGAATAGATTGAACTCAGTACAAACAGCAAGATTAGTTTGCCTCCATTAGGCACTGGCACATCTAAGTTATTATAGACTATATAGGTTTTTTATTTTACCTTCTATTTAAACAAAATGTCTTGTAGAAATACATTTTCATACACTTAGGCGCTATAAGCACATATGCAAAACATACTTCAGTGTTATAATATAAATAACGTCCTAATGTGAAAAAAAATATGGCAGTCAATTTCAACCTGTTTAAAAGAAGACATTTTATATAACATACTTATGCAACACAGCTGCAGCTTTGACTAGTCTAAGCCTGTTAAAATTATATGGTTCTGATTAAGGAAGCAGGTTATATTTCAGAAGTATTAGACAGTTTTGCCCCAGTGCTTCCCTCTGTAAATGGCCTACAGTACACAACAATAAATTCATGTTTTGCCCTGTTCTGCATGTGCTGAAGGCAATCTTAGATAAGAAACGATGCAGGCTGGCAGCAGGACCCTGTATGACTGAGACCACTGCGTGTAAAGACAAAGACGTGATGTTATGACTAGAGGCAGGTTAAAGGCTCAGCCGCTCTGTTTCTCTCTTGCTCTGTCTCTTGTGCTCAACTTCCACTCGAGCAAAAAGTCAGCTGCTATTAAACATGTAACCCTTTTGCAGAAAAGCACTGCGTTGATACTTGAGGTGTAATTTATTGGCCTCAGGGACCCTATAATAAAAAACGATGAGCTCATTCTGCGTGATATCACTAGAAGTCTTGTTTCACTTCTTATCTTTCCTTCACTGTGTCATAATGAACTATGGTTTGGGGAAAAGCAGACACTTAAAGTGGGTTTAAGATGCACACTAAACCCCCCATCTGGTTCTGGCTGTGGAGGTTCCTCCCATGTGGATGGCAATAAAAAGTAAATGGGGACCTCTGTCTGCTTTTTTCCCTTTATTTTATAGTAAGCCCTTGCACTCAACTCGCTGGCATATAGATTATAACTTTTAATGTACTCTAAATCCACATAATGAAACACTGTTACACTTTATGTGTGTACGCACACACACACACACACACACACACACACACACACACACACACACACACACACACCTGCACAGTACTATCTTCAAGGGACAGTTTAGCTGTGCGTCTGAGAAGTGGTGTGTGTGTGTGTGTGTGTGTGTGTGTGTGTGTGTGTGTGTGTGTGTGTGTGTGTGTGTGTGTGTGTGTGTGTGTGTGTTTGGATCCGAAGCTTTCTTCTGGGAAATCAGCCATCCTCCACAACTCATCTCTGCATATCAAATGTGTGTGTGTGTTTGAGTGTGTATTGACATGTATTGGGTGGAGTTTCTTAACGCTTGACTTGGTTAGCTAGGTGGCCTGTAGCTGTTCCTTAAGATTACATTTTCTTTGGTTCCTGATGACTATGCTGTGCAAAAACCCAAACACCCCCACATTCATACTTTTTTAATCTACTCACAACTGTAATATTTAAACAAGGCACTTCTTAGAAATGATGTGGTCACACAGCACACACCCTTGGATTAAAAAAAACCCTCTCTTAACAAATGTTGCTAACCCAGAGTTAAGCGGAGACATTATGAATAGTGCAGAGACATTTTGCAGTTATGCAGTGACCTGGTGAATCTCCAGGAACTACAGCATGCATATATGTGTGCTGCTTATGTTTCCAGGGACATGGAAAAACAAATTTTTTGTCTGCAGTACTTTGGGTGCTTTCAATTACTCCTATCAGCACTCCCCCTGTTCTTTTTCCTTGTTAATGACACCCCACCCTCCCACCTCTCTCCAATGCACCACAATGCAGCTTTTCCCTCCCTCTGTTTAACTTTAAACAAGTCCTATTATATAACATACACTCACTGGACACTTTGTTAAGTACACACGAACAGCCTACTTATTTGTCAAATGCAAATTTCGAATCATCCAATCACCTGCAACTCAGTGCCTTTAGGCATTTTGACATGATGAAGGCCACTCACTGAAGTTCAAACTGAGCATCAGTTAAGCGATTCTGAATGTGGCATGGTTGTTGTTGGTGCCAGACCGGCTGGTCTGAATGTTAAAAAAAAAAAACTGGGATTTTCCCGCATAATCGTCTCTGGGGTTTACAGAAAATGGTCAGGAAAAAAAAGGAAAATATCCAGTGAGCGACAGTTCTCTGGAAATGGCTTGTTGATGACTTGCCAGAGGTCAGAGCAAAATGGCTAGACTCTTTTGAGCTGACAGGAAGGTGACTCAAACAACTGCTTATTACAACCAACGTATGCAGAAGTGCATCTCTGAATACATAATGCAGCAAACCCTCAAGAAGATCGATTACAGCAGCAGAAGACTACACAGGAGCAATGAAACTGGACAACAGAAAATTGGAAAAGCATTGCCTGGTCCAAGGAGTCTCTTCTGCTACATTCAGGAGTCAAGGTTATAGTTTGGCATAAACATGAAAGCATGGGTCCCTCCTGCCTTGCAACAGTCGTTCAAGCTGGTGGTGTTTTTGTTGGCACACTTTGGGCCCTTTACTTGCTGACCATGTCCATCCCTGCATGATCACAGCATAACAACCTTCTGCTAGCTGCTTTTAGCAGGATAATCACAAAGCTCAAATCATGCCAAGAGAAGAAGAGAAGAGTCCCATCATGGATGTGCAGGTGACAAATATGCAGTAACTGTTTGATGCTGTCAAAATCTCGGGAATATTTCCAGCGCCTTGTTGAATCTATGCCATGAAGAATTAAAGACGTTTCAAAACCAAAAGGGGGTCCAACCCAGTACTAACAAGCTGTACCTAATAAAGTGGCCAGTGAATGTATATTTATGTATATTTATTCAGCCACTGCTAGAAAAAATAGCATAAAAGATTCACCCTTAACACAAAAATTTGGCGTGCAGGTAAATCCATACGGTATATCTTGCTTTCCACGTTGATCTCCAAGCTATTCAAAAGTGATCAATAACAGCCAAAGAGCTGGATGACGTCCCATTATTTATTTATTTATTTATTTATTTATTTATTTATTTATTTATTTATTTATTTCATAAGGGTCATGCATAAGTTACCCAATGAGTATTTAACCACAGGGGAAAATAGCCCCCCGAATTTCAGCACATAGGCTACTCATTTCCGAATAGCATTTGTAAAACTTAGTTTAGCCTTAATGAAAAAAAAATGGAGCTATACATGTGGGTGTTGTTATGGAAGCAGTAACAAATGGAGTCGAGGATGAGCGCCACCGACTGTGTAAGTCAGAAAGAATTTAGATCACTAACAATAGGAAGATTATAGAATAACAAATTGGATTGTTTGTTTCCATTAAGAATAAAAGAAAGTGCAAGTTCTTGAATGTTTGCGAGTGTTGGAGGATTTCGCTTGAAAATGTCTGCTTTCTGTTCACATTTCATTTCCTGCATTTAATGTCGTTTCTGGCTTTATTGTCAGTATCATCAGTTGTGGTGTTGTTTATTGGGCCACAAAGTTGAATGACAGCAGCAATTTTGTTTGATTTCAGATGTTTTATTGCACTCCTTTGGGACCAATCTGCCTAGAGTTAGATGGATGTCAGATGTGCGATTTTAAGGAAGTGAACAGTTTTAATGCTTTATGGAACAGCACTGGCTTTGAAGCAGCTTTGAATGATGCAGCCAAAGAATGCTTTTATTTCCTTCAACCTTTAGTGCCCGGCTAAATGAGACCTTTAAGTTAAAATGAAATGTCGAGATTAGTTTCATCATCACTGCTGAATCGCTGCTGACTATGTTTTGTAATTGAGTTGCATTTAATCTTATCTTCATCTTAAAGCTTGAAACCAGTTTGTGTTTGCATACTTCGTTTCAAGTGCATGCCTGCATATGAGCAGCACGGTTATTGTCCCATCCTCTCCGATGAGTCACACACACTAATTAGAAGCAGGTTAAAAAAGAAAGAAAGTGCCCTTATGCCCTTTCATGCTTCACGAGTGTGGGAAAGCTTGTTTCTCAGCCAGGCAAAAAGGAAACTTACCATAATCTGAGTAAACACGGCAACAGCCTGGGACCTGGCATCACGGCATGATGAATGCTTTCTTACTCAGTGTCTGGGAGAGCTTAATGCTTCCGGGACTCTTTCTTTATGTACTGTATGTCAAACATTTAAATGTGAGAAAACTTCAAGAGTCTCCCTAGGGCCTGACGCTGTGTTGCATTGTTTTTGATTAATGACCTTTTACGCGCAACACACAAAAGTTGTGCAGAGGACAGCAAATGTAACGTTTGCTTTAGTTTGATGTCTAGACGCAGTTTAGTGTTTTCGAACTCTGTTCGACTTCTGTCTGGCCTCTGATAGACAGCATTGACCACTGGCTGTTGACCTTTGACACCAGATAAAGAAAGGCTGCAGAGTTAGGTCAGAAGCTTGAGGTGATGGAGGTGTAACAAAGTGTGTCACCAAATCTGAATACACAAAGAAATTAGATCTGCTCTAATTTGGCTTAAATGTTATGAACATAAAATGGAGATTTAAAGAGAGAACAGCTGTGTCAACAGCATGATCACATGATCCTGATCACATGCTTATCCTTTGTCATTGTCGACGAATCCAATAAAAAGAGCGTCACCAGAAATCTTTTAGTCCACACAGAAAAGTTTCTGACTTGTTTTCCTTGCATGTGACACCCATCTCCTGGCCCAAGAAATCTGTATTTTGTTTCCTACTTTATCTGCTGTTACTGTCTAACATATTAACTTTTAGCAAACAATCAGAGTAGACGGTGGAGCTGCTGGGGATAGTTTGTTGTGGCTAATGAACACACATTTCATTTGGTACTCTTGCAACTGAAGAGTGGGAGGAGGTACATTTGATGTTCTTCTTTTGAGAAATAAAAGCACAGTTAATTTATACTGACAATGCAACATTCAGATTAAACATATTTTAGATTCCAGCTTTGGATAATGCAATTATGTGATTTTTCCAACATATTGTTTTCTCTGTCTGCTCCACTGCAAGGATGGCCGAGGCTCATGCCAGCGCATTTTGCCAAAAATAATTTACATGGTCAAGGCTATCTTGATTCAAACTTTAGGCTTGTAGAGACACATTTCTGTGTAAAGTCTCACGGAGAATATTGTTTAAAGAGAACTTTATGCCACACAGAACTGTGGAAAACAAAACAACCAGCACCCTGTTCCTCTTTTTCGGCCTATTTACAGAAGCAGGACCGTGCAAGAGTGCGGTCACTGATGTGCTTCTTGTCACTGAGTTTGCCGATTAAAAGAAAAACATCTCACAGGATTGAGTGTACCATATCGTTCAGCTTCTTCTTCTGTCAGAGCTGCTAAAGCAAACTGAGCTGTCAATCACACAGTGGTCATCGTACAATTGTCATCAATCTCCAACTTGGAACATCAGACTGTGAACCAACAGACTGCTTCCTGTTGTCATGTAAGGACAGACGTGCTTCTAAAAGCAAGTCTCTCCACTGAAAAGCCATTTTGATAAAGCCTCCAGCCACATATTTTGGCAGTTAATATGAAGCATTATCTAAATTAGCTTAAATTTCAGTGGTTAGTGGGATATAAAACTGCATGTTTGACAGTTATGTTGCCCCATTTCAGGACATTTGAACGTTACATCTGTTTAAAGTCTCTAGTAGGGAGTGTTCATCTGCATGTTTAAAGGACTGCCACTTAACAAACAGCGCTAAAAATTGCCAACTTGTATTCCATTGCATCGCACTCTGATTTGGAAATTGTTATCCATGCCTTCATGTCATCACATCTGGATTGTTGTAATTCATTGTTCATTGGTTTCAACAAAGCATCCTTGGAACGTCTGAGGTTATTCGGGATGCCATTGCGAGGAGTACTCACATGTCACATCCTTGCTAATTCAGTTGCACTCTCTCCCCGCTGACTTGAGAGTCCACTTTAAGATTCTGGTTTTGACTTTTTCACATACATCAGTGAACCTTTGCATCCATTCGTTCCCATCCCATCGTACAAGGTTGAGAACTAAAGGCGACAGAGCTTTTGTAAAAGTGGCACCCAGACTCTCTCCCTCTGAGCCTGAGATCTGTGGACTCCATAGTCTCGTTTAAAAGGCAGCTAAAAATTCATCTTTTTAAAACTTGCTTTGTGGCAATTTTTTGATTTCATGTTCCAGCATTTTTGTTGTGAAGCACTTTTGGATATTTATCTTGAAAGACTCTATATAAATGAAATTTAACTGTACTAGGTGCATATGAAACTAATCAGATCAACTCGCACATAAAGACATGCAGATAATTAAGTCCAAATGACAGACTGGCTATTTGTGTGTGATGTGTGTGTATGTCCATGGTGTTTAGTGTGCTGCTGTTGAGATATGGTTGTAACTGACCATAATTGACCCACCTGGAGTTCCAGACCTGGCCTCTATTAAACACTTTGTCAGAGAACGACGTCTCCTCGGGGAGTGAGAGGCGCTAACTCTGTGACAAACTGGACTCTGTTTCACTCCACACGTTCCAAGAATCCATTTTTACTGCAGCTGTAAATGTTTCCTCATTTCAACAGTATATTTCAAAATGAAGGATCAGCCTGTATCAAATATCATTCTTACATGTCACATTATAAATTTAGCTTCAGTTTTTTATTTAATAATAATAGAAAAAAGAAGGATAAAGGGGTGCTTGCCAGCACGTGCTCACTCTGTCCAACCTAATGCACGATCTATATGTGGTGAGTGTTTGACTTTGTTGAACATTAACATTTCTCAAACTGTCATGTCACACTGAATTCAAGACAGATGTTTTTTTTATTGGCTCAACCAGCATGAACAGGCTTTTGCCTGTTTTGCCCAGGCAAACATCAATGCATTACTAAGCCTCTTCTTTGCATTCATCTGCTTTTGTGCGTCTTTTTAGTTCACACTCTTTAATAGTTAAACTGCATGCGTCAGCTTCTGCCTTAGGCTCAAAGCACAGACAGGTAAACAAATGATTTGGTTGAAGTAACTAAGGCTCAAATTTTACTTTTGTGATGATTAAACCTGGAAGTTGACTACAACATTTTCCCAGTATATCACTAAGGTAAACATTGTTCTGACTGTCTAAATGTTATTTATATTCCATAGATTAATTGAACACTTTCTCTTTTTAATCTCAGCAAATTTTTTACAAAACGTGTCAGTGAACTATGGGCACAAACTCTAGACATTATTTCTGCATGACCCAGCATACCTCACTTATATGTCATTCGCTTTCAAACTCTACGTATCTCCTTTCACCCTTTCTCAAATAAACCCCCATCTCTCATCAGCTCACCAGCAATGACCAAAAACAAACATGAGCACAACTTTTCTTCACATCAGACACACATATCTGCAGAATAACCAGTCTAAACAGAGTTATCAGTGCAGCTGGCAGACTGGAACGACTCAGAGAATCACGAGACAGGAAACTTATTTTGTGTGTGGCTCTGCTGTTGTTTTATAGTTGCGTGACTTGATATCAGACTATTTATACAAACAATGTATTTCTTAATTTTTAAGATTACACAGCGGCCGCTTTGGGAGACTTGAATGTATTAATACTTTATTTCCTTTAAAGGCCACAAAGTCTGCAGGAAAACATTTAAAACCCCCATCGTGTCAGGCTGTTAATGAAATCTAGATTTGGTCAAGGTCAACAATGACTTGTTAAAAATTATTTGTAAGAAAGGATATTAAGTGATTGTTCTGATATGAAATAATAAGTTAAATCTTTTATGTCTGGAGTTTATCGTTGCACGTGTGAGGGTACGTGCCATTTGTGTGTGCAGTATACATCCAAACGTCAGCGTCTCCTGTCTGTGTGGTGTTGGTGTCTGGAACTCGACGTGTTATCACTGCAGAGCAGGGATGATAAGAGATACACTGTGTAGGCCAAGCATGGATATGTCGCTGTCCTTACTATGACTGTTCATAGTGGCACTTGCTATCCCCAAGTAGCTGGTTTGAAGTAGGACCACATTTACTGATGAAAAGTTTTATATGATTTGCCACAAATTAAACTGCTATATTGGGGTTAAGCCAGAAAAAAATAAATAAATAAAAGTGCTGCTGAGTTAAGTAAATGGGCGAATTCGAACAGAGTCTAAAGAAGTTGTGTTAAATCAAGTTAAATTCTTTCTGACAACTTTTTTAAATAGTCAAACGCTTGTTTTCTGTATGCAGGCCATGTCTAGTCTAGAAAACTTGAAAAACTACTAAAAGAGAATAAAAGCACCTCCTGCAAAGAGATCTGTTTTGCAATGGTTTCAAGGATCTCAACATGTGTGAAATCAGTTAAAGTTCTGCCATACGAACAGCTCCTCAGTAAATTTGTTTTGCAGTCATGAAATTAGATCTGCAACCACTGAGGGTGAGCGAGATGCAGACAAGTTTTTTTTCCCTTCTTCTTCTTCTAGTGCACTTCAGATTTAATCTGGTCTTTCTCTTATGTTGGCGTTAGGGCCCAAAGCTCAACGGTGGTTGAAGACATGTGAGAAGATTAGTCTCTCTGAGCTCTAAGAAAGCTGTGATGATTTAAGATTTAAGCTACGCTTAAGCAAACTTAAACAAAGCCTTCATTCTTTTTACATCTACATTGTTTGTGCAGCAGGCCGAAGGAAGATTATGAGGGGACAGATTTATGAGGAGATGGATCAAGGACTGTGCAAGAGAAACAACCCAGCTGCATCTAATCAAAATCAGGAAAAGTCATCTTGCTCAAATTGGCACCAAATTTTTATTATAACATGAATTCAGAAAAGACATATCCAATGAAGTGTATTCCAAAGAAGAGTTGAGGGTTTATATCACATATTTTGTTAAGTAAATGAACTTCAAGTCACTTTTCATATTCTAAAAATTTGTCTACTGTGTGGAGATGTTATTATTTGCATGACTTTCGTTATGGAAATTACCGTAACACATATGCATATGAGCATATGTGTGGTTTTTTTTCTCACCACTTGCAATGTTGATGGTTTGATCTCCAGCCCACTCGTACACATTTAGTAGAACCTGTCGTTACAGTGAAGAGATGCTATGTTAGTCATGTCTTCACTTTCCCATTACCAGTTGATACATTTCAGCACCCCTCACCCGGCATGTCCATCACACTCTCTCTGTCCCACACACAACAACACACGCACAATGTTACATGTAGGCCAGTGAGGCGATGATAAAGGCCTGGCAGGTGGCAGTTGAACGGTCTGGTCGGATTGTTCCTGGAAATGACGCAGCTGTTAGCGGCACCCTCTCAGCCGAGATCGTGTATCTGCACTGGGCATTGCAGAGCTTCTGTCACCCACTGTGTGAATTATTAGTCTGTGGTTTCCTGTTGTCACGGTCAAAAGCACATACATCAAAGCACATATGCAGCCATGCTGCCACATGCATGATGTATGTATACACTGCAATGTAAATGCGGAGGAAAGGAGGGTTTTTTTAGTCACCTCTTTTAACACTTTATAGTGTAGAATTCATGCAGACTTAGATAATAGCCGTCTTGTGCCCTGATAAGAGACCAGACCAAAAAAATCAGACACTTCGTGAGGTGATGTGGTGTGAACAGGTGTGTCTGATGCTACTGTGTGTGTGTGTGTCACCGTGGCATCAAGCGATCGCATAATGCAGGTTTAGTCATACGCATTCCAGGACATGAACACTCATAGCTGACACTGTACACATCAAAACAAGCCATCAGAAGCAGACAGACAGAGAAATGATCATACAAACTCACACAAAGGGTGCTATAATTATCCTCATACACTTATCTCATCCATTTTCTCAAGTCTGTACCGAAGGCAGCGAGTCGTCATATCACTTCATAGAGACAAGAAGTAAATCTGCAAACACATTCAAACAACCAGTCAGACTCTTTGCCAGTGCAAGTTATCACTTTATAAAAAATGAAAAACAAGTTGCAGAGAATTTTGAAATACGATAACTACACAGGGAAAATTAGAAGATAAATACATAACTTTGACGCGTAAAGTTTGCAGTGCAAACAAACCTACAAGCGTCAAAAAGTGAAAAAAATGTGTTGATAACAGTCTGGTGACGGCATCTTTACTGGAAGCCACAATGCCACAGAGAGCATCTGCCAAGTTTATGGTCACATAGTCATTTGCCCCTAATCCATTAGCATGTGATTTTTAATTACCATTGCTGCATAGCTGTGGATTTGTCATCGTCAAGACTGTAAGGAAGGGCTATATATATATATGTGTGTGTGTGTGTGTGTGTGTGTGTGTGTGCCCACATTTGGATAAACAAGGAGTAAGTAGTGACACAAGGCCCTGCTCCCTCTACTTTGCAAAAACAATACTTTCTACTGCTGTTTGAGCTGAGGCATGCTGGGACATTGCTTCAGTTCCTCTCCGTCTGTTCCACAGCTTCACTCCACATACAGAGATACAGAAACAGGGATGTTTTTAATTTATCTCTCTTCTCGAATTGTATCCAAAATTCCTTTTAGAAAACAGTTTTAGAATATTGTTAAGAAGTAGGTTGTTTATTGCTTTATACATAATTGGCACAGTGAGAAGATGAACTAGATCAGTGAATTGTTGTGTTTTTGATTGTAAGAATAGTGGGATCTCTGTAACCAGAATTGTGAATTATTCTAATGGCTTTTTTTGTAATATGGATAATGGTAATAGTGAGCATTTATAAGTATTGCCTCAAACCTCTGCACAATAACAGAAATACAGTGAAATAAGTGAACAATAAAGATTTTGAAGTCATTTGTTGTCCAGAATTTGTTCTATTATACTCAATATTGAAATGTGTTTTCAAACTTTGTGTATTTTTTATATGAAATTTCCAGCTTATTTTATTATTTATTATTATACCAAGAAACGTTTGCAATTTGTTTATAGTTGAGTAACTAAGAATCCAGGTACAGGTATTAAAAGTCTACAGGTAGCACATTCCACTGATGATTATTTAACAGAAGGGCTCACTAAATTAGAAACATTGGGTAATATATAAATATATATAAAAAAGGTTTAAAAAAAGATGTCTCACACAAATGGGTCCCTAATGTTAAAGGTGCTCTGAATTGGTCACGTTTCAAAGGTTTCCAATAAATCTCAGGAAGTCAGTTTAGTTCTGATGATCAATGTATTTTTTCCACAAAAAAGTTATTTTCTAAAAAGTTCAGTTCTAATCTTTTATTCCCTTCTCAGCAAATTATTTGCTGTCATTTTGCTGAGAAGGGTAAGTACGAGTTCAAATTAGTTTTTAAATTAGTTTTTATTTCCTTATTTCTTAACTTGAAATGTCAAATTGTTATTGGATATATAATGATATAAAACACAATTTGTATTTCAATTAAGGATTTATTTAAATAAATGCAAAGTTCAGCTAAAAAACACATTTTAAGGTTCCTCTTCAAAGAACAATGGATGACATCACAGTGGCAGTGTCCATCCGTGCTACTATCATCTAGCGGTTAATAGGCAACAGTAGTTCGAACGTGAAAAAAGAAGTGGGTTCAATCGCAGTGGGGACTCATTAAGTAGCTTCTCATTATTATTAATGTCCTGCAGCTGTGTCAAAGTTTAGCTAAAAACACATTTCAAGGTTCTTTGTTATCAATTGCTGAGCAGCAAGAAAGCC
>NW_024582809.1:35798-65934 GCF_018398535.1 Haplochromis burtoni
GGGGGCGCTACTGACACAGAAGATATACAATTTAGACAAGTCTAATACTAACCTACATGCATGTGGAAATTCCCTCCATGGAAAGAATTCATTACATACTGCTCATTCACTTTCCTCCAGGCATTTCCTCTCCTACTTTGGTAGAAGTTTCTTCTCTTAATCTTCTCGTGTGTCATTTACCAATTTCTTTGCCATTTGATCGTTATCTGTTTGTGTTATGATTGCACATAACCTTCTGTGCAGTTTTTTTTTTTTTACTGCAATGTTTGTGTGCAGCGGCAGGAACGGGCAGAGCAAAGCCAATTTTAACCTATACTCCATATACTACTGTCATAGCACTGGGCCAACGCTGACATTTTGCTGAAAAAGTTTAGCAAACAGGATGAGACCCACAAAGTTAGTTGCTTTGTTGGTCTCAGGATTCCATAATAACATTGTCTTTATACATCTCAGACCACAGCTGGCCTGTTAAATAACATAATTATCAGCTGATGTGTTTGGTTCAACTTTTAAAATGGATTTAATACATTTCTGAGTGTCTCTGAGTGCAAATGTTTGCAGACTGTCACGATTGCTGGCAAAGTGTTTGAAGGAGCCTGCTGCATGGCATCTGTTGGTGGTGGGCTCTCAATCAAAAGCCATCGAGCTTAGCATGAAGTGAAATAAACAGATGTTTCTTTAATGCTGCATTCACCGAATAAAACAAACAACTTTGTGCTCGTTGGCTTGACTTGGCTCAGTGCAAGAGGTCAGCTTTGCCATATGTGCAAAATATGGAGCTATGGTTGATGAGAAGCCACAGTGCCAGGAATTAAAAGTCGAGGAGGAGACAGGAGGAAAAGCACAGTGTGCCGTTTTTGCAGGTTCGCTCTTTGTGACTGTACAGCAGCTACAATAAAAAAAAACTTGTTCTGCAAACTCTTCCTAATGATTCACATTAAACCGCAGAATGGGAGGATTTACACAGAGTGTACTCCCTGCTGACTCTGAGACTCCTTCGTGTTAATGATTACTCTTGTTCTCTTCCCAACTCCCATTTCCACAATTTGTTTCATGTTGCTATGTTGAAAGGCCTTTGGTGGAAAGCCCCATGTAAGGATCAGAACACACAGTAAATAGTTATGGTCAAACACTGGTATATCTCCCTTGCCTCCATGCTTCTTTCTTCTGTTCCTAGCTTTGATAAATGGAGTGTGGCCAGCTCCCCCCACACTCATTTTTAGATCTCTATAACCAGATACCATCAACAACTAAATGAGCTAAAGAGGATCATTCTCAAGTGGTATCAACAAAGGCTCAATTGACCCTCCTTTGTAGATGTCTGGATGAGTTAATCCACCCTCACACACACCCCCACAAACACTGATTATAAAATGCATGTCTGATTCCCATACTTGTTTCTTTTCTGGATTTTTCTGCGTGGTATCCTGATCTGCCTCATGCTGAAGTTAAAGACGTTTGGAAAAAAACAGGAATTTTCTGGACCATTTATGATGAGCTGCTTTCTTGAAGTTCAGTTGGAAAATAAAAGGAAGTAGAGGATTTGGAATGCCAGTATGTGTGTATTATTGTTCTGGCAAGTGTCTGGGTGAACTTTACTGTGTGTGTTCAGTTCAGTGGGTTCTCCCTGTGTGAGGTAAATCACCCGCTGGGTCGTACCAACAAACCGCACTCTGGCTGGCACAGGCCTGCTGGAGTCCATACATCTTGACTTCCTGTGTTTTCTCTCAAACCAACTCTCATTGTTTCAGTGTGACCTGAGCTTTGGCAAAGTCTCCGTTTCAAAAAATGTGAACGCCTAGTCCCGAGAAAGGGAAAGAGGGGAGGAAGTAAGGAGAGAAGATGGAGAAGAAGCAGAGGGAGTACTAAGAAAAGGAAAATTTGAGAGATGGGGGAGAAAGAGCTGGCTTCCATCTCTGTGACGCCAACCCCAAACCCACAAAGAATGAGGTTGGAGGGAGAAGGGAGGAAGGGACGGAGAGGAAGGGGTAGAGGGGCTTATGAAGCTGACTGTGGATTAAGGCAGTCTTTAATAAGCAGAGAGCCTTGGGTTTTTGCGGTGGCTGGTAACGGCTCCAGTTGTCTAGGAGCAGGACTGAACAACACAGTTTGTTTACACAAAGTAGTAGGACACGCTCACTTTGCAGCTTGCTTCACAAGAATCTCTGATGACAGCATGGATTGGCTCACTGGTCATTTAACTTCTGGTTTTTGATTGGATCCAAAATTACCAGCAAGACAAGCTGGAAGAAAGAAAGAAAAAAAAATCCAAGAATGTTGCTCAGTGAAGTTCTGGTGCTTTGAGCTTGGACTAAACAGAAGGAATTTGTATGTCAGATTTCATCATGATTGCAAAAGCAGTGGGCAGAGTTTAAAAAAATAAATCCTGAGGTCGAAGCCATAAGTGGCACAAACAACTTGTTGCTTAATAATAAACTAAATATTAAATTTCTGAATTTATGAGAATTAATTAAGGAAACTTGGAGATGCTTCAAGTTTGAATGCAGCAAATCTGTTTCCCTCTTCTTCTTCTTTTAACAAAATAAAAACATATGGCTTGAGGACTTTTGAACCACAGTACTGTACAATTCTAATCTCCTCATATTAGTTTCATAGATAAAAACATAAAATGTGATTGTCTGTGATCAGAATTATGTTATGCTCCTACCTGAGAGGTAAGGATGCAGCCTAGGATTCACAGGGATTTAAGGATTCTGGATCTAATGGTCCAATAATAAAGTGCAGTGAGATATGCAAATTAACCCTCAAAACAAGATCGAAGATCAGAAGCTACTTCAGTAGCAAAGCTTGGAAAGCTCACCTCAGCCTGACAGCTGAAGCTTAACTTCACTAGTGAGAAGTTTTGTTTGCCTAACTAAGAAAATACAATAAAAATGCAAAAACTATGACAGGTGTGCATGCAAGCAAAAAAAAAAAGTGCTGCTCAGCTGAAGGTCTGCTTGTCATGGACAAACCAAAACAATGAAACACAAGTGGAGTACAGGTTGGCCAGGTAATTTTGAAAGAGCATGAGACAAGCGTGTGGCTGCTTCCTGGCTATGCATTACCTGAGCATATCATCACAAGGGTCGGGATAATGAGAGAAAAAAGGGAGAATGGCTTGTCTGCAGGGGGTTCCGCTACAGATGGGTGAGATAACAGCAAGATAAAATACAAGTGGTTCCTCTTCCGGCCCAGAATTGAAAATAATTCAGTGGGTAACTCTACACACAAAAACAACAAAAAGTAACTTCATTACTTTGAAATGTGAACATACTCACAGCTGCTGCAGAATGTAAACAAGATGTATAATTACTCTACTCCACTGACGAGAATGCAAGGAATGCCTGTGCTGTGTCTCTAAAGGGCACATTAGCAGCAGGATGTGACATCACCTAAAGACCATGTAGTCCTTGTCTGTCGTCTAACATGTTACATTCCTGACATTAATTCCATGTTGTTAAAACATCATCACACAGATCTGGGTCACTTGAAGGGCTGTTAATCTAAACAGTAGACTCTTTGATGCAATCACAACCAGCGTCATTCCCTTGTTTAGTGTCAGTCACGGTCAAAGGTCTTCAGTGGCCAACTTTCACTCCCAGCACACACTCTGTCTTGAAAACGTCTGAACTGGTGCAGAGAGTAAGAAACGGGGATTTGAAGCAGTGATGGAGGCTTATCGTCAGTCTCACTCAGTTTCTGTCTGCACTTCTCTGGGCAACAAAGTCTCTGCCACCTAGTCTACTAGTATTCAGTTTTACTGTCTTTAAAGAAGTGTGTAATAGATGTTTCTAAGCAGATGAAAATGTGTTGAAGCAATTTTAGAAGTAGAAGGATGATTATCTTAGAAAGCTGCGCTGTTTTCCTGTTTCACTTCTTGTTTAAGGCAGCGCAGTTAGTTCCATTTAACCGGTGCTACGCTCTATGCAAACAGACGTCAACCACATTAGTATCATTAGGAGCATAAGCAACCTTAATGACTGTCTCATTAAAACTCTCCAGACACCAATTACTCTTTGCTCAAGCCGTGATGTGGCAAAATTCTCCTCTAGATTCAAGATCCACTTAAAATGTGAGATTTATAGTTGAGTTGGCTGCTCAAGGAGCATTTAGCTGAAGAGATCAGAGCCACATAAACCAAGACCACAGAAGAACACAACCAGCATTAACTAAGCGCAGATGAAGAGATGAGCTTGTAAAACCCACATTGTTTGACGCAGAAGAAACCGCCGCACCAGCGCTCAGTAAAAAAAAGGCTCACTGGCCTACTTTAGGTTTAGATTTTAAATTTGTGTTAGGGCCTTCAGTATTTAAAGTTTAAGGGTTTAAATCTCAATTTTAAGCTGTTCTCACTCGTTCTTTGTTCTAAGCCTGACAAATTAATTATTTTGTGTTGAAATGCTATTTTCTACAAATTTTCTTTTTATCTGCCATCAACAGGAAACTACTGACAATTAATCACACCACAGTTTTCAAAATTACTACAATAAAGTCCTACTTAAATATTGAAAAACCATATTCTTGTGTTCTGACGGCCTCTGAATGTCTGGAGTTTTGATCTCCTCCATACCTGCTTCATGCCCTAGAGGACAGGGCTGTGGCTCCTCACACCCTCTAGCACATGAAGGAACCTTTTAAATACAAGCGCGCTCATGCTCATGTGTACACACAGGGACTTACACACACAAACTACACCCTTATTGGCTCCTACCTCAAAGCACACTGTGCGCTGTCGATCTTACGTGCTGCACAATAATGTTTAATATTTAGTATTTACTGTTATATTCCCATAGATCATCGTGATGTTGTTTATTATGTTGCTTTTTTTTTTGTTGCTTGTTTTCTCTTTTTTCTTTCTTAACAGGTGATCCAGGTGATTGATAGATGTATTTTTTGTCTGCTTATTTTGTTGGTTTTTGTTTTTTGCCCTTTATCCCCGTCCCTCTTCTTTCTCCCCTTTCTTTTCCCCAGTCTGTCCCGTATTTAACAAGTAAAAATAAAATAAAGTAAACAATAAAAGGTGAATCAAATAGACCATTACAGAGAGGCTGGGATGGTCCATTTGGTAAAGTAAATCCGTTGGGCATCTTTCTTCACCTTTAGACAATAATTCTGATGGCAAAAGAGCCAAACGGGACAGGAAAAAAGAAAAAAGAAAAGATAAACCATATTCTGTTTTATTTGATCCCAGCATGAAATAGTGCAGATAACCTTACTTCCTTTTTCCTGAGAAAAAGTATGAATACATGAGTTTTGCTTCCAATGAAGTTTCTCTGTAGGCAGGTACAAAAATGAGGGACTAAAGTTTTCATTCCCATACATGACTTCCAAACAGGTATCGATTGTATAATTAATATCAATAGATTATAGATGTAAAACTGAACTTTAACAAAGAAAAATGAACTCCCCCTTGTATATCTAACAATAGGTTGGTCCACTTTCTTTACTTCTTTACTTTGCAAAGGTGAACTTAAACTGTTAGCAGTCGGACGTACCGCCCACGGGACATTGGATGGTTTAGGGGACTAATAGGACTGCTAAGGGGTTAAAACAAAATGAGCATTGTGACTGCTCATTTACACAAACAAAACCAGACTACATTTTGTCCTGAGCATTGAGTCAGGAGCTCTCGCCACAATTAAAATAACTGCAGAGGTTCCAACCCATTTTTAAGCGGTTTAGTATTTAGATCAAATTTTCAGATTTCCCATGCCTCTTGGAGACCTACCGGAAAGCAATTACTGATGTAAGCAATTTACTGAAAATGCAGACCACTGAAAGCAATGACAAGAGTTTAAACGACATGAATTCAATCGCTATGGCTTTAAAATCGCGATGTTTCCGATAACCTGTGTTTCTTAAATCACAATCTCAGCTGCCATGATAAAGTGAGTAAAATAAGAGTTTAATTAATTGATCATATTTAATATGCATAAATTATCTTGGATGAAGGCTTAGATTTAATGAGCTCGAATATGAAATGCTTGACAGACGAAAAGGGGAAATCCTGAATGATGACAGAAAAGTTTTAAAAAAAAAGAAGCTCCCAAACGTCTGTGTAAACTGACAGAGGAGAGCAACAACAATAATAACTTTCCCTTGAGAACGCAGCTGTCTGGTCTTGGGAAGGTTTCCTGGCAGCAAACCTTGAAACAGTAGTTTATATAGATGGTGATAATAAGATGCCAATTTCTCTGCACGAAACAATAGAAATCTTTCTCACTGGCAGAAACAAACACCGTCACAAACACCTCAGGACACATCTGTGAAACAAGTACAAACAAAGATCCGCTTAACAATGAAGCAATACAGAAACATAAGCAGAATTTTCCCAAATCTGCTCTGTTCTCGATATGTGACTCAATCGTTGCCTTTTTCCGAGCCAAAAATATGATAACAGAATCTCTGTGTCCTTATCATTTGGACAGCTAATGGGGCCACAATCTATTTTATGCCAAAGAAAGGCTGCATGATTAAATGAAGCCCTATAAGCTCAGAGCTGGTAAAAATAGATATCCTTTTAGGGTATTTAAAAATCAACAGGGAAGATTCTCATTTTTCTATTGCGACAGAAAACACATCTCCTCATCTCCTCTGTTGTGTCCTGGGAGGCTTTTTTCAGCACTCTGAGGAACATCTGGAGCCAGTCACTCCGCCGCTGGCTCGCAAGTGCAGCTCCTAATGGAACATGTGAATGTGTTATAAGATCCGGTTTGAACAGCTGCTATTAGCTCAATTACATATTTGGCTTGAGAGCAGCAACGTGCTAAGTCTTCACGCATTCTGGTTTAATTGGGTAAATTGATGTTATTGCCGCCCTTAAAGAGCCAAATCGGCCAGATACAGAGGAAAACAAAGGCGGCACGGCGAGTGGAACAGGAATGGGTGGGAATGTGATTAATGTACAAAGTGGGAACACATTGTCACAGAATGCTGTTCAAAGGTGTAAGGTGAAAGCTGACAGACACTGTTGCTAAATTGTGAATTCCAGAGAATTTGCTAGGGTTTTTTGAGCCATTAACTCTAGCTGTCTCTCTAGCTCTAGGCAGTATTATAGCTACTCTCACTCGGAGAAAAACATGCCTTAACATATTCAAACACACATGCCCATAAGTGTGCCAAAGGTTTCAGTAAACCCCCAACTTCCCCCAGCTCCACAATGACTTGTAAGGTCAGCAGTGGTAAAGTATAGAACTTTAAAAACCAGTTAAGAGCCATCGGAAAATCGCATCTGTACTTAGGGAGTAGTTGAACCCGAACCAAAGCAAACAAGTAGTCCCAATTGGAAAAATATACAAACACTGCCTGGAGAAGTAATCTGCTTTAATCGCTTAATTGCCCTTCTATGTTCTTCTGGTATGATATTTATGTGCAGAATAAAAGTAAGTAGTAATGCCTCATTAATGCATGCTGAGTCTATGTTTTTAACACAGTATATTGCGTCTCTCAAAATCAACGGCTGCATAATCCAGCGTTTGAAGTGAGAAAGAAGAATAAACAGAGAGGCCGAAAGAGAAGACCAGAAATGGGCATGAAATTTCCAGCTGCCCTGAAAGAACTGAAGTTTTGGGCAAAAGCCTGGAAGGAGATTTGGCCTTCGTCTGCTCTCTGTTTCCATAAGAGTCACATCCACCCATTCACCCAATGGCATTTTCAGCTGAACTGGACAGAGTAGCATTAATCATGGAAAACTGGAATCCCTTCCTTTGAAAATTAATGAAACAGATAGCTCATAATGTTACTGAATTTCCTTTCATAAGGCTTCAGTTCCACAGAACATATCCAGTCTAGCTTTATCCCTAAATCTATTTATTTTATTGATGCATCCAATTCATTATGAATGACAGCTAATCTAAACTCCTGCGTTATCTCTGTCTGCAAAATAACACACTGACATAAGAAAAACAGAGAGAAGTGGATACAGTGATAAGGTGAAGTGAAGATGTGGAGCAAAGGTTAAAGCTTAAAATCAACTAGTCTGTCTTATCATGTGTGACTGTATCTGTAAGCAAAGGTGATGTTGATATTATAAAGAGCCATGCAGACAGGGTGAAATTTTCCTTGTCATAAATAAACAGTCACCCTCCGATTAGAAGCACTGAAAGCAACATCCTTGTCGGTACACAACAAAATAAAAACAGTTAAAATCATGCACCCATCAATTCAGTAACTTCTAGAACCACCATGAGCAGTGGTAAAGCGACCCAATAGTTTTGTGTGTGACTTTATCAGTCTCTGTTTTTGTTGTGGAGTATTTTTTTCCACTCTTCTTTAGGATTCTGCTTCGGTTTGGAGGCATTTGTTTATGCACAGATCTAAATGTCCCATCACAACGTTTCAATCAGTTGTGGACTGTTCTTTGACTGGGCCATTGCAACAACTCAATTCTTTTTTCTTTTTTTCCAGTCATTCTGTTGTAGATTTGCTGGTGTGCTTGATCCATTTCACAATCAAGCTTTAGCTGTTGGCCACACGGTCTCATATTTGACTCTAGAATTATTTGATGTACAGAGAAATTCACGATCAAGTCAATGATTGCAGGGTGTCCTTGTCCTGTGGCTTCAAAACAAGGCTAGATCATCTGCCCTCCACCATGGATGCTTGATGGTTGGTATGAAGTGTTTGTGCTGATATGCTGTGCTTGGTTTTCCCCAGATTTGTGACTTTGCAAAACAAAGCCATGCAGCCATGTTATTGCTAGAGAGATCAGGCTTTTGACAGGCAAACCCTCCAAAAAAGCAATTTAATATGCTGACTGGGGCCTGTAGATTCTTGGATGTGGCTCTGGGGTTTTTTGCAATTTCTCTAACCTTGGAATAAATTTTCTGGGAACTCTTTTCATATCCTCCAGACCAGTAAGCTTGTGTTTTTATTCTGCTTTCATAGAGGTGCTCACACTTGCTGACGATCAGTTAATCAAGTGCCTTTGATTAAAAGTATGTGGCTGCTAGTTACCCTCTACACTCCAATGGAAAAGTAAAGTGTTCTGCACACAGTCCTGTAAAAAAGGTATTTTTCACATGATCGCACCTGGTTAAACACTGCATGAGATGATCATGTAGTCCCCACACTCCTTTTTTTGCTTTTGCAATGTACAATGTACAAAGTGCTGATGCTGGCATGAGAACTCGTGACTAAACTGATGAGAAAGAATTTGTAAAGGGAAAAGATGAGCCTGATCTGACATCTGAAAGGAAAGGGGAAGCTGCAGGAAAGAGTGGGCTGAGGGGAAGGAGACGCAGGAGAGAAGGGGGCGAATTGGGTAAAGTGAGAGAGAAAGTGGGAGGAAAGGTTTAGTGAGAACGGAAGCACAAAATAGTGGACTCTACAGTAAATAAACATCCCCCACTCCTGGTGGGGAAATAGCCCTCCGGCATGTCCAACCGAGGGGACGCACACAGTTTGTATTTCATACCGCATCTCCATCTTGTATGCTCCTCCTCCTCCTCAAAGTTTCAACGATAATGTCCCTCTGAACTAGCAGCAAAACAAACTGCTGCAGAACAAGTAAATACAGACCAAATCTCCTGATTTAAATCAAACAAAAAGCTCTTGTAAGAGCCTGTTCTGCACACAGTCTTTGTCGCCTCAGTGTTGCAGGGGATTTTGTGTTTTCCAGATTAAACAGGCGCACATGTGAAAAAACACAATTCGTTCCTAAACTCTGTAGAGAGCAGCAGTCAGAGAAGAGGATGATCAGAAAGGTTCAGGTTGTAGAGGGAGACACCAGATGACAGCATGAGAAATTATGGACGATCTTTTTGCTCTCCAGTCTAAACAAGCTTTAAAGAAGAGTGCCATTTCTCTTCAGGCACTGGCATATTCCTGGCTTTTCACCGAGAGACACGATCACAGCTCTTTCCCATGTTTTCATTAAAGCCGCTTTATGGGTGACTCGGGGAAAAAAAGTAATGTGCTTCTGGCTTATGTTTAAATTTTTATGCCTTCATCTCTGTATGTGTTTACCTTTTCTTTCTTTTTCCAGATTTGTCTCCCTCTCTTCTTCAAAGTGACTTTCTTTTTAATCATTCCCCCCCCCCCCCCCCCTACCCTCACAACCCCGTAAATGCCTCCTGACATCCTACTTTTAGGAGGAAGGTCCCTCATGACAAATCCCAGTGGGAATGTCAGAGGCCCATCAGGAAACTTGTGAAATCCATCTCAACTGGCAGGTTTTGCAGCTAAAATGCTAAAATACCTCTGGCTCTATGAATCCTTTTCGATGCACACATTAAACACAGAGGACATTGCAATGGCAGACTTAGCACTAAACAGTAAAATGGTTTATAGCAGCTAGCAACTTCCTTTTCACCAAGCCTCGAGCAGTTATATGGGGACCATAGGGACCTATTTGGGAACAGCATGTTGGGCAGTGACTCGAATAATTATGCTTCTCTAAACAGCAAGGCCTATCAGTCACTGGGAAAACTAAAATACCCTCCCTCCTGTAAAGCACCCAAACAAAACACCAAAATAAGACATGGGTCTGAAACTCACAGTGACCCTCTGATCTCTGCAGTCCCACAGAGCTGACTGGTACTGAAGCCCAACTATGTGCAGACAAAATAATAAATACGGGATTTCAACGGTATTGTTCCCAACATAACTGTCAAAATCTCCCTTGAACTGGTTGCAAGTGAGATAAGACAGATTTATTTATTTTATTTTATTTTTTGCATCTTCTGGATCATGTTCTACTCATTCCTCTGTAATTCACCATGGCTTATTTCATAGGTTTGGAAACTTTGGAATCCTGACAGGAATTTATACGTTCTGTGGGTTTGAGCAAAACTTTTGACAGTCTTGCCAAAGTGTTTGAGTCATCTTTTCAAAGCCAGCAATGTTTAGTTCAGGCATGTGAACCCCAGGACTAATGCTTGATTTGAAACCCCTGCTCTGACCCAGCTTGACAACTTTGATTGCAGCTGACGAACTGCAAGAAACTGATTTATCTGGAGACAAAGCAGCAAGTAACTTGATAGGGTTCAGAAATAAATAAAAAACAGTTCAATAAGAAGTCAGAATAAGAAGTATTTATGGGTTAAAAGCAGTTAAATCCACAATGAATTCTCAGCAGAAGGAAGTTGGACAGGAAACTTTTTTCTCTAGAGATTTCTTCTGTCCCCTCTGAATGTCAGCGGAGTCTATTTCTGATCTACTAAAACATAAGCAAAGGAGATGAGTTGCCTAAAAGATGCAAAGTCAAACATGGCTATAGAAGAAGAAATTATGTATGCGCATGGCTATATATGTGAATGTGCTGGCCAGAGTAGGTATGGTTGTGTTGTTGCAATCACTCAAAGTGAAAAAGGAAAAACTGCAGTTCACATTTAGAGCTTTTCTAATAAATTCAAATTCCCTCACTTTTCACCGTAGAGCAATTTAGCTGCAGAGGCCAGCTGGTTTGTATTCGTGTGCAATCTGGGGTTTTACTCATGGCACCCCATTTACTGAAAGCTGTACTGAACTTGCACTGCACTGAAACAGGACCCAGCTGCTAGTGTGCTTGTGACCTGACATCTAATTGGTTGCAATGGAACAAGCAGCTTGGAAATGTGGTTTCTGGGGGGGGGGAGTGAGAGTGGTTTAAAGGGGGTAAGGACACAAATGACTGGCACATAGACGTGGAGGCTCAGAAACCGAACAAGTTTTAGTATTTGAATTGATCTAAACCACAGGTAATTGTTTGCAGGAGCCGAACGACATCAGAACATCGAATTTTACTAATGGGCTTACTGAAAGAGCCGTGATGTCTTTTAAAAGATGCCAGGCAATAAGAGAGCTCACATGAAGCTTTACGCACGATGCAATACAGCCTTCATGTGCATGAATATGAATTTGAGTTCTTTTATTATTATTTTCCCTTCACACTTTTATCTGACTAAAAGTCACGAGTGTAAGATGTGACAGATATATCAGAGAGGGGGAAATGTGTGCTGCTCCTCTGATAACACCTCCCGCTATATATCTGAACAAGCCAAACTGTTGTGTGTGTGCAAAACAACACAATCAGAGGGCAAAATGCCAAATACATTAACAGCATCAGGCCTGGGACAAGCCTTAGGCTTGCTACTGCTTTTTGATGTTTTGCTTCCAGCAAATATGTCATACAACAATGCTTTGAATGAACATTTTGGCACAAGCACTTCAAGATGCGGACGTGTTTTTTGTTTTTGTTTGGGTTTTTTTTGTTTGTTTGTTTGTTTTAAGTTCAAAGTTACATAACGTGTAACTGTTGTTCTGTTTTAAACAGAAACATGACCGTGTGAATAACCGGGAATCAAACTCTTACACAAATCCCATCAGCAACTTAAATTTGTTAGTGAAAAAACAACTGGGCCAATGGACATGTTGTAAGTTGCCCTCTTAAGGAGAGTCCACAGATATAATGACAGAGAATGACATTTAGCAGTTAAGAAGAGGGGGATGATTCATAGAACTACCAAAAAAAATAAAGAGTAGTGACTGATATTTGACAGGGTGGAAAGGAAAAGGTTGTTACGTATAGGAGCCTGAATGATCTGTTAACAATAATGTGTCAGCTACAATGCACTGCACAGTTATTTTTCTTAAAGTAGGGATATGATTTGAAAGAACTGAACACATCAATTGTGTTCAGTTCTTTCAAAAGTAAAGAATTTGAGCAGTCATTTTCTGGCAGTTAGACACAAATGATGTTACAGAGCAAAGTAAAGAATAACAATAGTAGGAAATAAGACAGGACTAGCCTTAGAGGGCTAAGGCTAAGGCTAGACACTGATGGTGGTAGAAATGAAGCAGCAGGAGACTTGGATAAAGTGAAAATGTGAAGGAGGTGAGTGTAGAAAGCAAAATGATAGATAAGCACTAAGATTTAAACACACAGAACAGAGGCGGATTGTTTAGCAGAAGTTGAAAATGGATTAGCCAGAGAGATGACACAAAAAGTAAGCTTAGCAGTGTGGGATGTGATAGACTAGCAGAAATTTAAGTAGATATTTAAACAAAGATCCTCTTGAACTTAAAGCACAACCGTCATCATTAGTTTCACTATTAGCTAATATTTTTCAGTCATTAAAAGATGCAGGGTAAATTATAATAATGCATTTTTTCCACTTCTTTGTGCGTTTCATCATGTCCATTCCAAGAAATGTATTAATAATCATAACATCCTTGTATTGAAGTTATGATTATTCATCTTTCTATTTAGGCGGTTATTGTTATTCTCTCACTGATATATTCAAAACCTGTGCCAAACAATTAACCAGAAATAAAGAAGAGGAATGGATACAACATTGACGGGTTTCAGAGAAGTTTGCAGTTATTCCGTACCGACAGCAAAGAATTCTTGTTGAAGCATAAATTAAATTCATTAATAATAATGAATTATATACTGACGCTTCATATTAGGTATCCAGAACAGAGAACACAGACTTCACAAAGTGCAAAGTTATGAAAATGCAGATGCAAAAGTTCTCAAAGTTGTTTCATGGCACATAAATGTGGCTAGGCTATGATTAGATTAGCATAGCTAATGCTAAACAGGAGAAATCTATTAGTGTGGCTCAATCCCTGTTAAAAGTTTAAAATCACATTGATCTTTTTCTTTATTACATATTGTATGTTTACTATTTAAATGAAAATATGTTATTTTTAAAAATTATTTCTTAGTGCCTAGTAAAAGCAGGCCTTCCGGCCTTATTGGTAAGCTAAGCTAACGACTACCTGGTTCTAGCTTAGTTTTAGTGCACGGATTGTCATCACATTTATCACAAGCTTCTTTCTGATGATGAAAAAAATATCCAGCAGAGGTAAGTTGAAATTTTTAGTTCCCCAAATTTTAAATTACTTCCGAGTAAGTAGAAATTTTGAGAATTTAACACAGATTTTTAAGTTATTTTATTGAAATTGCCTGCTGCTAAAACCATAAAACATTTCTTATTAGTGAATTTCATTTGTTTGAAGCCTGGTTGAAAGTTACTGTCATTGCCTGCACTGAACTTAATCAAAAACAAATATTTAACACTATTAATGCCGTCACCATAACTTTAGTTTGGTTTAGAGTTAGGGTTTAGTTTGGTTTTATGAACATATGAGGAGCTAGTTCTTTAGGTGAGCTGAATAGTATGTACTTTAGGAATAAACACAGGAGGGGGAAAAAAAGAAGAGGAAGGGAAATTTAATTTTAAATCACTTCCAGTCACACTAACTTTACATCTGGTTGACTTAGTTGGTACTGTGCCCATTTTGCCCGAGTCCTTCTCTTTGTAAAACACTTTTTGAATGGAGATTTTAAAAGAGCAGAAAGAGAACTGGTGTGAAAAGAATGTGTGTTGAAGTCAAGATCACTAAATAAAAAAGCAGATTAAAAGAGGAAGAAAGAAATAAAAAGGAAAGGCTTTCAGGTCCGAGCTTGTCTCTGAGCCCTTCTTGTTCTCACCTTATCTGCGCCTTGGCTCGGCATTCTTACAAATGATTTCAGGATACAGAGAGAGGCCAAAGCTTGGATATCTGGGATTCATTTACATTCTTACTGGTTTGTGCTTTCCCTGCTTTCTTTCTTTTTTTCCAAGAAGATGGAATTTCAAGGGGCCTAAAAGAAACAGAGCAGGAATCATTCAAGCAAAAAAAACCTAAGCGTGAGCGTCCCACAGGGATCCATATGGCTGCCGTGCGGTTGTAATGTCTTTGTCTGCCCATCTCCTCTGATTACCATCAAGTCTCTGGAGATATCCATGAGGGCAGAATTCGTGTGCATTCATGTGTGTTTGGAAAGATGAGTTTGAGCGTGTTTCAAAAAAATGTTTGGAAGATAATTCCGCTGCAGTTTCAATATGTCAGGATACATTTTGCAAATTCAGTATGAACTTTAAAAACTTTCTGTGAAATACAAGGTGTTAAATGATGACCAGAAAGGCTGATATAGTTAGCAAACAGCAGTACTTTATTTGCGCATTTTTCAGGAAACTGAACATTTGTAGTATTTAAATTTTTTATCACATAGTGTATGTAAATCCAAAATTCAGTATCTTTCCAACTTTGCTTTAGTCTCTACCAACTCTGAAGGGAAATTTCCATTTTTTTTATCAGCTAAATGCTCTACTGTGACTATGCCTTCATGCATCTTGAGCAGGTCCAGCAGCTCCTCAGTTTCATAAGTGTGCAATGAATCCAAGAAGCTCTCAAAGCTGATATAGTCCTCCTCTAGCCTCCGTGTTTACTGAATTGTCTGTATGGAAATCAAATCAATAACAGAAACAGCATGAGTCACTTGAACTGCTGTTCAAGTGACTCATGCTGTGGCTGTGGCTACACTGTAGCTTGCCATCACCAGTGTGTGAATGTGTGTGTGAATGGGTGGATGACAGGTTGTGTAAAGCGCTTTGGGGTCCTTAGGGACTAGAAAAGCGCTATATAAATACAGGCCATTTACCATTTACCATTTGAACTATACAGTAAATAAGCATTAAGGTCATAGTTGCATTTAATGGGAACTACACACATAGCTGTATTGTAACTACCACTTAGGCAGTGTGAAAAATATTTGAAACAACTGGAAAATGTTGGCTATTTATCTTCATTTAAAAAAATCACATTGTACAATGATCTTAGGTATTAACTTGTTTGTTACACTTTTCTTCCTCTTTTTGGTCTCTATCGCTTATCATAATCTGAGCTTGTTAAAAGATTTCACACAAATGTATCTCGGTAGTTTCCGCTTTGGTTGAATACACATAATACCAGAAAGCTACGCAAACAAATAGAACACAGGCTCTTTAGTATGTCTGCTGTGATGCAGGGCAGATGGTCCAAAGGGATTTCTAAACTATTCCACAGCTGCTTAAGGGAAATAGAGCTGATCCGAGGAGTGACAGTGAACCCAAACAAAAGCTGATGATAACACACTCCCAGTGCTTAGTCAAACTGCAGAGGTGGATGACTTGACTGGTTTTGTCATGGTGAGCACCTTTTTTTACATTACATGTTGTAATCATAATTTATGATTATTGCCACCTGAAGTTTAAGGTTTTATGTATATCTATCTATTGATCGATCGATCGATGTATAAATATATATATATATATATATATATATATATATAATATATATATATATATATATATATTTATAATATATATAATATTATATAATATATATGAGTAAAAACTGTGAATAAGCCAAGTTTATAATTTAACTGAAGGTTTGACAGTTATCACAAAACCTTTTATTTTATTTTCGTCAAATAAGACACGGGCGAATGAATGCGTGAAAGTGTGATCATGCAAAGTCTAACTGACACAAGGCTGAAACATTTCCATGTCGGGAAACAAACCGCAGTTTGAACATTAACTCTGGCATTGCAGGAATGAACAAAGCATCTTGATGGTTGAGTGGTATGGTTGCAACCCTTTGGAGCCAAAAGGGTGTCAGTATCTCACTCTAAACCCAGAAAGCTCTCAAATCTGGATCTCATTAGGCCTGTAGTCGGATGGTGCTGGACTGAATGCAACCAGAAAGCAGCCACACTCACCCAACAAAACTTCAGCACTGAAACACAGCCAAGCCGAGAGAAAAAATTATGGATCACCAAAAGAGCGCTCAGTGACCTGAACCACCCCTGTAGTCGAGGATGGAAACTGCTGCATAAAACCTGCAGATTGGTTTGGATGTCTGTTTCTGAAAACAGAAGTTTACTTGCATGCATTCACAAACACGTGCAGGGATCTGCACTGGTTTCTTTTTGTCTTTGAGATGTTATCTGGTGTTATCACTGTAATTGGAGCACTAGGTGGTCATTTCCTGCAAGACAGGATCGTAATTGTGATGACTCATTGTTCCTCACTGCTGCTGTCAGAAGATGACCAGATCGCTTGCACTGTCTTTCCCACAGCCTCCCCCATTCCTCAACAAATCCCTCCTTCTTAAGCAACTGGGCCCTGCTGCCACTTCAAAAGAGCAGAGATCTTCCTCACCCTTCACTGGCCCCTTAACCACAGCAAGTTGGCTGGAAAATCCAAATAAACAATGCAGTGATGAGAAAGCTGAACTGTCTTATGTCATGCAATGAGGGTATCTTTTGACTGGGTATGGAAGTGTATTGGAAAATATATTGAACTGGAAATGGGGAAAGAAGAGAGACAGAGTGCTGCTGTGTACATCAGTATTGCAGGGACATAAAAGAGAAAGGGGCACAATAGCAACTAATGAGGAATGTTTTCCTAGGATTACAGACCTGATCTGGTTTGCCTGATTTGAAAAACTTATCAGTCGATTAGGACTGAGGCCTGAGTGGTGATAGATTGCAGGAGGGTCAGTTGTGCGATAGCCTCAGAGAGACCCTAGCTTCTTGGCAGGCAAAGACCATTTAGATAGTCCTCTAAAGCCCAGTATGCCATGCTCATATCTTTTCCTCTTAGGTAATCAAAACCCCAGCCGTTCTGAATGCCTGACAAGCAAAAGCTGAAGCAGTGAAATAACGTCTGGGATATTTTAAAGTTTTATTGCACTGCAAAGAAGTAGGGCTTAGGTTCATGTGTAGGCCAAATTTCACCTTTACAAAGTGAAATATGTACTATGGTGCCATAAGAGTTACAGCATTTTCCTAGCTCTCAGACTGTAGGTGGTCCTTGTTTCCTCGATTTTCCAAGTGTTCATTAACTTTTGACAGAGATGTCTGTCCACACAGGCTGCAAAACATCAGGGATTTTAGAATATTAACACTACAGCTGAAACATCATGCAGACAGCTTAGAGAAGCCATTACTCCTTCGATAGAATCAAATCAGCCGGTTGGCTGCGGCCCAGTGAAATAAACCTCCTTTACAGATCCTTGTGGTCACATAAGTCAACATTAAATCCACACCCAAGTAGACCTGGTTTAGCTGAAAGTGTGTGTGTGTGTGTGTGTGTGTGTGTGTGTGTGTGTGTGTGTGTGTGTGTGGCCAGACATATATGTCAAAAATACATGTCAAGAGGAAGAGGCATGCAGTGTATGTTTCAGTTGTTTAAAAACCACAGCATATATAAAATAAAAGATCTCAAAAAATATGTATGTCAGCATTCAAAACGAAATGAGACATGAGCATAAGTGTCCTACACCCACACCTCTCTTTGATGTGTTTTCACCCACATAGGATATTACCCTTAATGATCTCCTGATAGGAATCCCCCCCTACATGCAGCGGTGCAGACAGCAGGAAGTGTGAGTAAAGCATGTAACTTATACACCAACGCATAAAAACATTAAGACCAGATAAAGTTTTGTGTGTTACTTGCCCTACAAATAGATAAAAGGTGCAAACACACTGGAAATAATATCAACATTAACTGGATGGAACAGAGGAATGGAAACCTGCTGATTTTGCAGTAACTCAGATAGCTCACAGTCATCTTTGTGAAGAAGAAAGTTTGTGCTATACCTGGAATAAAGTCATGTTTCTACTGCTGAGTATGCTGCCCCCTTTTTTAACGGCTGCATTTGAGTGACCACTGGTTCATTAATGCATGTCAGCGTGTGAGCAGTCACATTTAACGGCCTTTATCAGGTGAGGCAACCCTTAATGCTATCAGTACACAAACACATATTGTTGTGTTATGCACTGCCCACATGCTGACACAGATATACACAAAGAAGCTTGCAAATCCTTTAGCTAAACCAGTTATATTTGCCACACCAAACAGGTTCGGTAGAAGGTAGCCTCTGTTTGAATACAGTGGTGTAACGAATCAGAGGAACAGATGGATAAAGAGCAGGAATCTGAACTGTCAGAACCTGTGGGCAGAGAAAGTTATTTGAGTTACACAGCTTTTTCACATGCATTCAATCACTTTCAGTGTTTCTCCTTCTACAGAGCAGTGTGTGCATTTGCACAACTCCAAGTGTCAGCTTTGAAACCCACAACAAACCAACAAAAGTTTTGTTTAACTTGCATTGCTTCACACTTACCTCTCCCCTGCTTTGTTTAGCTCTGATAAACGGTCTGCAAGCCCTGCAGGGGAGGTTTCACAGGTAACCTGCTGAAGCGTGTCAAAGCATGCTACAATCAGGTTCTGAGAACTGGGATGTCACTGTGGGCTTGAACCATGTGAATTAGATTCCTTTCACTTCCCTCACTATAAAAGTAGAGTTTTTAGAACAGATAACCATGAGACAGCTAAATCGAATTTCTGTGGAACTTGACAGAAAAAAAAGCTCGATGTCCTTATTTCACTTGGCCCAGAGTGGGACTGTTGCTGCAGTGTTCAAAACTGGTTCTTCCAGTGTTTTTCCAAGTAGTTGCAAAGTTTCAGTGTACGAAATGTATCTGAAGAGTTGTAGCATAGCAGTTATTCATGGGAACACATAAATACTTAAAAATGATTCTAATTATGATTATGTATGTGTTAAGCTGGTGTTCTCCCTAGTTTTGGATTTTTTTCCCTTTATTTAACAGCACCTGTAATAATAGCGGTAACACTTAAAGGGAAATGAGGGCAGTTTAGATTTTAATCAGAGACCCAGAAACATTTCCTATGTTGTCATTATGTTTTCTATATTTAATGAGAGGGCAAGGCTTTGTGATGAAATAAGAAAAATTCAGTTGATATCATCCGTTTATATTTGTTGGTTCATCACTAACACAACATGAAACTTGAACTATAATCACGACTACCGATGTCGTATATTGAGATTCACAGAATACAATGAAATGTGATAAAGATCTCTGCACCAGCTCATCTGAAGCGGCACACATCTGTATGTATTCTGTATGTGTTCACGCGCACACACTATCTGTGCAAATGTGCAAGAGTGAGCAAGAGAGAAGAAGAGAGAGGGAATGTAAGGGGGAGAGACAGTTCAGGCTAAGACCAACCCCCGAAGCTGATGCATGTTTCAGCTAAGGTCGCACTTCACTCCCTCTGCCTCGTCAGTTTGACTGTGACTTACTTGGTGTGCTTGTCTGGATTCTGATGACTGAACAGCAAATGAAGTGCAGGATAAAAGTAATACTACAACATTTCCCAGGTAATTTCTTTCGTTCTTTCTTTGTGTTTCCCATGTCTGATTCAAAATTTGACAATATTATTACCATTTTTTCTTTAGACACTTTGTTTTAGTTGAAGTTGAAGTTAAGGCTTGTTTATACAGTTTAGAACACAGGCTTTATATTTTCCTGATTTGCATAAAAATGTATTTGTAACATCTTAACCTTGCTTTTTTATTTTTATTTTGTATTTTTTATCACTGTCATACCAGGGATAAGCAAGGATGCCAAAATATCTTAACTAACATTTATAGATATTTCTCTCTAAGTGATATACAGGGGGGAAAAAACATTTTTCCAGGAAGTTTGAAATCTTTGAAAGAAAAAAAGTGCTTTAGTTATTGCATACAAATGCTCATAGTGACATGATTTGACACAGAAATCCTGGTATGCTTTTATAATCTTCATTCATACTTTTCTACATTATGTAAATCATGACTGTACAATGGAGAGAGCCGACACACAGACACTATGCTCATGTTGCATTCATTTCCCAAATTCTTGCCAGTGAGCTAAATGAGTTCAAGCCTCCAGAACATTTGTTAAATGTTAACACATGACTCAAGAAAAAGGGGGGAAAAATCCTTCACACAAAAAGAGACTGAAAAGAATGTAAACTTAATCACCCCTGACTGTATCCAGCCTAATGGCTAAATCCATCAGTGTATTTATATTGGAATTGGCCAATGGCGTAAACTTCAGACGTGCTGTTTCTGTATTAAACTTTGAGGGTTTAAAGTAGATTTGCATATGTGAAGTTGGCTTCAAACACACGTCATGTACACAATGAAAATGAGCTGCATGTGTGTCAAATCAAACGCAAATCAAACAGTGTGATGGTTCTTGTCTAACAACCTTAGAGTAACTGGCATTTAGTTTATACACAGCTGCAAAACCTAAATGTCCGTCTGACATTAAATTTACCCCTCTGCTCTCTGCATCTTATTCAGCCCAGCACACACAAACAGCAATAGTTACTTTCTCTCATCTGTTTTAGTGAATAACAAGAGGTCAAGCCTAAGTTAAATGAAATTGAATATGCATTCATACTTGCCTGTACATGTATCTGTCAGACAATGCAGCAATAGATTTCACATGTTCAGCCTACACTTTGGTTTCTTTGGATTCATCAGATTTGACGCGCTCAATCTTTTTGGGCCAAATGTCAGATTATGGAACCAGTAAATAGCCACTTTAATATGTACATTTAAAACTGTGACAATTTTAAGCAGTTATTTTCAATTTCACTGATTCTGCATTTCATTTTGCCATCATTTTTATGCTCTATTCTCATGTCTTTTTGCAGTGCATGTCTAAGCTCTCTAACCAGGCAGAGCTCAAAACCACCCTCTGCTGGCAAAAAGGGGCAAAGAAAACATCTGAGGATCCTGGAGGATTACACTGTATATGCTGCATGTAATCCCTCTATGTATTGAAAGGGCTCTGGCATTTTCTGTGAGAGTGGGTATCCATTTGATAAATTCTTCACCGCTCCTACTACTGAAAGCATATCATCAAAGATGACTTTGTAGCTACTGAGTGCACACAGAATAGAAGAAAAGCAACATCAGGCATGGAGGCTTTAAATTCTTCCAGTAGAGTGACTTCAGCTTCACCCCCCACCTCCACTACTCCCTCATGTTCATGCTACCTGCAGTTCTTCTGTGAATACCAGGACAAATCTGTCATTGAAAAGCATTACAACTACACTGAGAAGCTGAGCAACCGTGATAGGCTCAAACCTGAAAGCATTGCCTTACTGGTGGTGTGTGTCCTCATCATCCTGGAGAACACTGTGGTTCTGCTTGCCATTTGGAGGAATAAAAAGTTCCACCTGCCCATGTATTACCTGCTGGGAAACCTGACTCTGTCAGACTTGCTGGCTGGTATTGCCTACATGGTCAATATCCTCCTATCGGGAAAAAATACTTTAAAACTGACACCAGTGATGTGGTTCCTCCGGGAGGGAGGGGTCTTTATCACTCTGGCTGCCTCTATAATTAGTCTACTAGCCATTGCGATTGAACGCCATGTCACTATGGTGACCATGAGGCCGTATCATGGGGCAAAGCGGGGACGCATGTTGGCACTAATTGGTGCGAGCTGGGCCGTGGCAGGGTTTTTGGGAATCCTCCCAATATTGGGATGGAACTGCATCCGCAGACTGGACCAGTGTTCAACGGTGCTCCCGCTTTATGCCAAAAGCTACATTCTGTGCTGTGTGTCTGTTTTCAGCGCTGTGCTCTTGGCCATCGTGGTGCTTTATGTGCGTGTTTTCCGCATCGTCCGCACCAACACACAGCGCCAGCGGCTCGGCTTGTCAGGCAGCATAAGGAAGGGCTTAGCCAGGAAGTCAGAGAAGTACATTGCTCTCCTCAAGACAGTCACCATTGTCTTGGGAGTCTTCATCGCTTGTTGGCTGCCCCTTTTCATTCTCCTCCTGATAGATTTTTCCTGCCCCATCCGTGGATGCTCTGTGCTCTACAAGGCTGAGTACTTCCTGGGAGTAGCCATTATCAACTCGCTCCTCAACCCCATCATCTACACACTGACCAGTAAGGACATGAGGAGGGCCATTCTGAGGCTCCTCTGTCGGCCGTGTCTAATGACGTCGGATGGGCAGGTGAAGAAGATTGGGATGCCGTTCCTGGAGTGCAGTTTCAGTAAAACTGAGGTGCCCTCCCAGAAGTTAGAACCGGGTCTGGAGACCACCATTTCATCTGGAAATGTCATCACCACTCCATCTACAATTAAAGCCCTATACCCCAAACTTTTCAAGTCATAAAGACTTTGACTGACTGTGTCCAAAATGTGTAAATGGGTTTCCCGCTCAATAGAGGATATGTAGCACATCCACTATTGAGAAACAGTTCTGTGGTTTTTTTTTTTTCAAAGAGACAAAGAAAGGGGGGCGTATGAAAGACGATGACTCACCTTTGACAGTGTGGCGCAGTTATGGCAATATAACTGAATCACAGAATTTCATTTTGATGAAGCATACCAAACCAGAGAGCAAAGGATGTATTTCAAATGTGAACACGTAATGGTTTTTATGTATATGATGCTAGCAATATGTCTCCTTTATTAATTTGCACTGACATATGCAACCTTGGACTCAATTATTTTCCTGGGCTTCTGTATTTTGTGTGAAGCTTAGAAGGATGCTTCTGTAAACTCAAAGAGTGAAAGACTGAAAACTATGTACTTGCTGGAATAATATGGAGGCTAACGTTTCTCCTCTTGCAGTTTCTTAAGTGCCTTAAAGTCAGAATTAAAACTCCTAACAGTTACAGTGTGTAATCTGCAGACACCTGGATTTCGCTGGTTCGAAGACTGATCGTGTGCTAGATTTGCACGCGTAGATGTTTGGTTACACATATCTGTGTATGTGATGCAAAGGAATTAAGTTGACAGGAAAGAGGTGGCACCCTTCTTGAAATTACTGAATGCTGAATGCAAATAAAGTATGTGGGAGAGGAGGTGCGGAATTAAAACCCCCTGACAGTTTTGAAATGACAGATGGTTAACCTATCTGCGGTAGACGTGGAAAGTTGTTGGGGTCGTGTCCAGTTTTTTTGAAATGTCAGCCTGACATCTGCAGTAAAAACTGCTGCATTTACAAAATGTCAGCATACTTAGCATGGGATTAACTGAAAGATAATGTTACAAGTAATGTTTACTTTCCACTGGCTGACAGCTTAACTCCAACTGAAACCAAATCAGCTGCAGTTGCATCATGTCAAGGCTTTACATTGCAGCTTGTGAAGAAGACAACCTTAGGAAAACGTTCATTCAGCTGCATCACAATTTTTATGGATTAAAATATTTCTGCCTTTGTAAGTTACAGATCATTCTAATCTGGTATAAATTTACCGAGCAATTGTTTCAGTGCTTCCTTTCATCGTTCATCAAGTTAATAGAACATTTCAGTTAAAGGTACTGAATGATTTTTATTTTCTTACGTCATTCAAGACTTTAATTGATTAAATGAGGTTGTGGGTTTTTTGTACTAAAATGTATGTAGTGAACTTGATGTATTTGTGAGCATATTTTATATATCTCTATTGTAAATTATATATATATTTTGTAACAAGAAAACGTTAGCAAAATTTGTGTTTCTTTTCATAAAAGAAATAAAGTGTTTCTCTAAAACATTCCAATGGGTTTTCAATTTATTTTCACTGTTAGTACCCTGCAGCATTCTTAAGTGCATCAGTGTGTATTACTGTGTTAGTGTAGCTGTGGTTAAGCGAAGAAGTATCGCAGGAAGTCAGCCTCCCTCATTTCACATCTGGTAATGGCATTGACCTATATACTTCAACTTTAGCCCGTCTCAGTATGGCTTAACCTCCACACAATGCCTCTTTTAAATAAATACTTCTTAACCAGTGGTTAAGAGTTACTATCACCTCACACTAATCTGGCCTCCACATTGCCAGTCATAGTTAACAGCCGTGTAATCTCTCTACATGTTATGTATCCAGTTAAGCTACAATTGAAAGATACTGATTGATTTGCAGAAAACTAAAAGAAGCTGCTAAATGGTTTTTCAGTTGTTGTTGTTGTTGTTGTTTTGTCAGGCCACTGTTAAAAAAAAAGTCAATAATGCAAAGCACGTCTAGTGTGACAGACAGCAGATTTTTTTCATGTGATTTTAACTGTCTTTGCCCTAAAGGCATTCTGCAGTCAACCATAAACCCGTCTTCCAGGGGTTTGCTGTATCCACTGTGCCTGCTGGCAGAGGTCATCAAGTCAGGGAATCTTTCCTGTCCTCCAGCTTGATTTTTGCTGCAGCAGACTCAACTGTTCGAAGTCATGACCACCAGTGACTTATAAATAAAAGAAGTTGGTATGTGGTTTTTCAGGGTTTTTTTTAAATGTCACACCACTGTTAGAAATAAGCTGTCAATAACGCCCAGCACACCAAGTGTAATAGTGCACCCAATGTAACCTTTAATAAACACTGAACAGTAAGGTTTTGTTTTGTTTGTTTGTTTTTTTTCCTGTCAACCAGTGATTAAGAATGACTATCGCCTCACTCTCACTGGCCCTTCACATCGACTATAGTTAAAATAAGGAAAAATTACACAGCTGTTATGTATCCAGCTAATTTAGCTCCTATAGCAAGAAAACTGTGTTTAGTGCCTGCATTTATGTCTACATTTGTCTTATAATACTGCCAAAGTTACAGTTATGAAGACATGGTTTTTAATGCTAACATGCAAATCTGGTAAAGACTGTTGGTTGATTTGCATGAAGCTAAAAGAAGCTGTTAAGTTCTTCACTTGTTTTTCAGTTGTTGTTATTTTTTGTCAGGCCACTGTTAAAAAATGTCAACAATGCAAAGCATGCCTAGTGTGATAGATAGCAGATATGTTCTTGTGATTTTTACTTTCTGTGGCCTATAGACATAAGCCCTTCCTGATGGTGCTAGAATAACTCTGATATGATTTGTACAGTGCAGGTGTTCCTCCAGATGTTTGCTCTATCCATGAGAACTGTGCCTCCTGGCAGAGGTCAACAAGTCAGAGAATCTTTCCTGTACTCTGGCTTCCATTCTGCTGCAACAAACTCAGCTGTTATAAGTTATGACCCTTGATAGGCCCTTGATGCCACAGGCACAAATGAAAAACCTGTACTTTTCCTTGCTCTAGCAGAATTTGGGAAATTACAGAGCTGGGGAACTGATAGTCCAAGTGTGAGTGCACTCTTAACCAACACTTGGACTATCAGTGTATAGGAAGCATCCATCTAGAAGAGCAGTTTGGTGCCTCAAGGCTTACTTCAGCTTTTTCCTCTGATTGGATCTTTACGCAGACACACAACAGAGTCTTGGGGGAACTCTAAGTGGTGTATGAATCATGACTTGTCGTTTCATATCTAGGATTTGCCAGTCCTTTCAGCGTTAAGGTGTATAGATGGAATGTTATCATGGACTGCTTGATGTGATGAGTGGTGAACTGTGGTTGCAGAGCAACAGGGCTTAAATGTCTTGGTTATATTATGGCAGCTCGTTCCACAGGAGTAAACTCAAAAGTGAATGTTTATGCTTGCAGTCTCACAGTTAGCTTTTGGTGCCACCTTTTGGCTTTTAGGCAGAACATCAAATTCTGTGACCTGAATTACGTGTTTTGGAAGGAGGGGAAAAAAACCTTAGTGGTGTGTCAGCACTGCAAACAGATTCCTCCCAAGCTCCTGTGCTATGTAGGAGTCATTCATGTTTTAAAGCAGAACTGCAGGAACATTATAACCATGTCTCTAGAGCACACACCATTATGTCTGAGCAACATAGTGATCGTTAAACAATGCCAGTTTAGTAATTTCCTGCTGGGGTTTCAACAATTACTCATACAGTTTTAAAGCAGTGTTACTGCATTATTCTAGTTATTTTCTCATAATGAGATCCCTTTTTAAGTTGCTAAAATAAGTACCTGTTTTGCAGTTTTATCCTCTATATGGTATTTATAACAGATTTTGATTGACGTTAATGCTGCAGTTTTTGGCTCCCTGCCAAAATTTGGCCCAGCTTTTCCTTCGTTTTAAGAATTCCTTCTCAATAAAAGCCCCCTCCCACGGGGAGCGTTTGTCTGCCATTAGTAATAAACAGAGGCGGGCCAACGCTTTGGTGGCGAGCTCTTATTGTGAAGGCGAGATGAGGCCGGTACAATGCTTAGTCACGCTGAGTTACAGCTTTCCCCTCCTTTCTGTGTGGCTCGGGGCTCGGCAGACCGCGATGGAGGAATTGTTCTAGACTACGGTAATTCTCTGTTATTCCAAATTTAAGGAGCCATTATTGATTAATGTCAGTTGTTTGGACATATCTGGATTTTGTGCGGGCGGGTTAGCAAGAATATATTTTGATACCGCTTTGTTAGCACGTTTGTTACGAGCTCGGCTCACAGCCGTTACTCTACTGTCTATTATTAGGAGCCTATTTTGCTGTCAGCTCTGTTTCCGAAACGTTTGACTTGTTGTTTTGATGGGGATTACGGCTCTTTCATCGTGAGACCTTCTGAGTTCACCGTCGTTGCAAACCCACCAGAAACCTGCAGCCGATTTTTCTTGCTCTCCTCTACCTTTGCATGCCAGGTCTGTAGATTATTTTTGTTTTACAAACGCAAGCTCAGAAATGATCCTCGTAGAGGACACACGGTGGCTTTTTGTGTGCTCTTCATGTCAGGTAAATGGCGCGGAAATCCAAGTCCATCAGGGTTTATGTAAGGGTCTGGCTTCACTTCTGGGTCATGTTTTGGTACATCCAGTTCCACTATTTGCTCGGTGAAGAGTTCACGATGAGTCACCGAGGAGAGCTGGTTGCCAAAATGCCCGAGAAACGCGCTGCACTCTGTACTTGTGTTTGTTTCACTTCTGGCTCGATTGCGTTTGCTGGCTTTGTAGCATAAAATAAAAATCGCTGACACAGCTGTAGGTGTAGCTCAGATCAAACTGTTAAACTTGTAGAGTCCCTCCAGTTGTTGTAAGACACCCAAGACCTGTAGGCCTGAAGGGTGGCACGCAAACCGACGTGCGGGGTCTCTGTCAGGGGTGAGTGTGCATCTTTATTACTGTGCTGTTGATGAGCCAACTTTCTTGTCAAGATTAGGGTTGCAGTGGAAGATTTTTAGCAGCATCAGCATAGATCGCTGGTTTATCGTTCACGTTCGTCTTTTAAAGATGTATACTGGACATTTTCAGTTTCTGTTTGAGTTCGTCCTTTAGTAAGGATTTACTGCTGCCAACTCCTTGAAACTTCCTTGTTTAGTGTCACCGTCGAGTGACAGTTTAATTGCACTTCTAGAACCTGTAATGAACAAGTTTTTTCATGTTAGAGGAGTAAAACCCTCCAGATGTTTGCTAGGAGTCATTTGGCTTATGGCATGTGAAGTTTCAGGATCTCCCACATGTGTAGGTTATAAAATGTCTTAATAATAAATGTTATCATAATACCTGCAGTGTTTGTCAGCTGATTCATCAATTGATTGATTCAACAACAGATACTATCTTTAGAGTGGCTTGGACCCAGTTATACCTGTCGCATTCATCATACCCAAAAACGTGTTTTTATTATTGACGAAATGTCAGAGAAATGCAGCAGGTATAGTGTGGGACTTGGAGAGCTTGTTTGTCAGTGAGTCGTTTCTGTCTGCTGTGGAAAGTGGGCGAGTTGAGCAATATGTTCTCCTGTGAAACTATTTCACCCAGAATCCTGGAAGGGGGGAGGCACAGCAGTAAATGTGAATCGCGGTGTGTTTCATATTACAGCGAGCTTAACTGGCTGACTTCCTCATGACGAGTTCCATCATGGTCACTGACGTGTTCCCATTTGTTGGTAAAATGAAAAACTCTCAAACTGAGTTTGGGTTTTTTTTCCCCTTAATCTTTAATGATTGCAAAGAACACGGTAACCTATTTGCAGATTGGAAAGCTACAAGGTCATATAACCTGGCCTTTTGTTTTGCGTCCTTTTATCAATGCTTCACGTAACGATCAGTGTGCGTGTGTGTTTGTGTTGGTGTGTATACACAACTCACGGGTGCTTTGTTATATAACTGAACCCTCACAGCAGCATTGTTGCTGAGTAATTCAGACTCTTCCTGATCAGAGGGCTCCAAACAGACATTAACCACATGTTTCTTGTATTGTACGTCAATGTTGCAGGCAGTTCATATTCTGAAAAGAAGAAGTGGGATTGGAATAAAAATGAAGGCATTAAATTTTCAACTTAATGGGTTCAACGTAGTGGATCTGATCCCACATATTACCTGTAGAAGTATTTGTTTGTAAGCCAGTCTGCAGAGCCAGAGCCCTCTCCTCCTCCTGGATTACTCCGATAAAAGTACCTCTTGACTCTGATTAAAAGATTGTTTTGTTTTCTTAGCCTAATTTGGTTTAAACATGTCTGGAAGATGCTGCAATGGATGTACTTGGATTCTGCTGTTGGTTTGAACAAACTGTTCCCTCTGTTCAAACCCCCAGTGGATTGGCAACAGGGCAGAGCAAGAGCACACTTACTCATGCTGGCCTGTTAAATTAAAGCCTAATTTAAGTCACGGCGTTGTCCTTCAAAATGAGCAGCACTCCCTAGCTGCTGCTTACACACTCACTTACACTTACTTGCTGTTTTGCTTATATTGTTAGCCTCTCTATGTGGACGTTTTTTACTTTTAAAAGTAGTGAAAGTAATAGGTAGGATTCCAGGCACTTGAGTTCCTCACCAACAGTTTTTCTTTTGCGTGTTTCACTTCACCCCGTCTTTTATCAGCTGTGCACACTACCTGTGTGTGAAGCGATGCCAGATAAGGAGAAACTATCATGACAAATGAAAACGCATTAGGCTACGTCCACACTAGCCCGGATAGATTTGAAAACGGCGTCCACACTAGCATTTTCAGTCATTTTCACGCAAAAGCAAGTGAGAACTAAAGAATTTGAAGAAAAGCTATCCGGAGCATGTACAAACTGATATTAATCTTTTCAAAGTTGAGAGTAATCAAAACAACTGCTGTATAATGCACTCGGCTATCTTTGTTTAATTGCTCACATGACTGCATCACATGACTAAAATGCATCATTGTTTTAGAAAGTCGTTTTCAAGTGTCCACACTGCGACGGGACAGCTCCGTTTTGAAATGTATGTGTTTTCAAGAGCATTTTCAAAATGCTGCGTTTTTTTTCTTGAGGAAAACGCCGTCTCGGTGTGGACGGGAGGTCAAAGCGGAGAGAAAACGATGCGTTTTCAAAACACATTAGTGTGGACGTAGCCTGACTTTGCATCTGCCCTACTTAAGAGCACCTGTTGGATAAGCCCTTACAGCTATTGTAGTACTCCCTTTGTTTTTTAAATTGTCTTGGATTGCAAACAGAATTAGTAAAGCAATGTTTTAAATCAAGCCTGATAAGTATTTTTCGTTACTCAAATACAGTGTATTAAATAAACACTGTTCCTGGATTGGTACCCAGTACCAACACATACCTTATTATTGTATGTTGAGTTGAGGTAATCGTAGAGCTGGGCGATATGAGATTTTTTCATATCACGATATGTTTTTTGTTTGTTTTTTCATTTCAGGCGATAACGATATCTATCACGATATAAGCCAAATAACTATATTTGTAAGATTTAAATGTGCC